>NW_006927536.1:0-6890 GCF_000298275.1 Orycteropus afer afer | reverse complement strand
AAAAAAAAAGAACCAATGATGCTTTCACATAGATATGAGGCAACTGCAAACACCAGGGCTTAGATTAGGCACACCTTAGTCTTCAGAGACATCTTTGGAATTTGCTCTATAAACTTCCATTCAAATCACAATAAAATTAAAAGAGAGAGAGAGAGAGACATCTGTACTCTTCAGCACTTTAAAGTGATCTTTTGCAGCAGACTTGCCCAATATAATACATCATCTGATTCCTTGACTCCTGCCTCCATTGGTGATAATTGTGGAATCAAGCAATACGAAATCTTTGGCAACTTCAATCTTTTCTCCATTTATTTTGAGGTTGCCTATTACTCCAGTTGGGAAGGTTTTTGTTTTCTTTCTGTTGAACTGTAATCCATCATGCAGACTGTAGTCCTTAATCTTTATTGTAAGTGCTTCAAATCATTCTCACTTTCAGCAAGCAAAGTTGTGTCATCTGCATATCACACATCGTTCACAAGTTTTCCTTCAATTCTGATGCCATGTTCTTCTTCATATAGTCCAGCTTCTTGGACTATTTGCTCAGCATACAGATGGAATAAGTATAGTACTGTGGCTCACTCTCTTCCTGATTTAAACCATGCAGTTTCTCCTTGTTCCGTTTGAACCACATCCTCTTTGTCTATGTTCAGGTTCCTCGTGGGCACAATTAAGTGTTTTGGAATTCCCATTCTTCTCAATGTTATCACTAATTTGCTTTGATCCACAAAATCTAATGCTTTTGCATAGTCAATAAAACACAAGTAAACATTTCCAGTATTCTTTACTGTGAGCCAATATCCATCTGACATCAGCAATGATATCCCTTGTTCCACATCATCTTCTGAATCCAGCTTGGATTTCTGAAAGTTCTCTGTCAATATACTGCTGCAACTGTTTTTGAATTATCTTTAGCAAAATTTTACTTGTGTGTGATCTTAATGATATTATTCTATAATTTCCCCCTTCTGTTGGATCACCTTTCTTTGGAATGGATACAAATATGGATCTCTTCCAGTCAGTTTGCCAGGTAGCTGTCTTCCAAATTTCTTGGCATAAATGAGTAAGTGCCTGAAGCATAGGATCTGTTTGTTGAAACATATCAGTGGGAATTCTGTCAGTTCCTGGAGCCTTGTTTTGCACCAGTTCCTTCCGTGCAGCTTGGACTTCTTCATTCAATGCCATTGGTTCTTGATCATATGTCACCTCCTGAAATATGTGAACATTGACTAATTCTTTTTGGTACAGTGATTGTATATTCCTCCTATCTTCTTTTGATGCTTCCTGTACCATTCAATATTTTGACCATAGAATCTTTCAATATTTCAACTTGAGGCTTGAATTTTTCCTTCAGTTCTTTCAGCTTGAGAAATGTCAAGCATATTCCATCTTGGTTTTCTAACTCCAGGTTTTTACACATTTCATTATATACTTTTGTCTTCTCAAGCTGCTCTTTGAAATTTTCTGTTCAGCTATTTTATCTTGTCAGTTCTCCCATTTGCTCTCTGTTCAAGAAAAAGTATCAGAGTCTTTTCTGACATCTATTTTGGTCTTCATTTCCTATCTTTTTAATGATCTTTTGCTTTTTTCATGTATGATGTTCTTGATGTCATCCCACTATGGTTTTGGTTACTGGTGTTCACTGTGTCAAATCTATTCTTCAGATGGTCTCTAAATTCAGACGTAATATAATCAAAGTCATATTTTGGCTCTTGTGGAGTGATTTTAATTGTCTTCAGCTTCAACTTGAACTTGCATATCAGCAATTGATTATCTGTTCCACAAACAACCCTTGACATTGTTTTGGCTGAAGATATTGAGCTTCTCTATCATCTTGTTTCACAGATGTAGTTGATCTGATTCCTGTGTATTCCATCTGGTGAGGTCCACGTGTATAGCTGCCATCTATGTTGTTGAAAAAGGTATTTGCAATGAATAAGGTGTTGGTCTTGCAAAATTCTATCACACAATCTCTGGTGTCATTTCTATCACCAAGGCCATATTTTCCAACTACTGTTCACTCGTCTTTGTTTCCAACTTTTGAATTCCAATCACCAGTAATAATCAATACACCTGATTCCATGTTTGATCAATTTCAGACTGTAGAAGTTGGTAAAAATCTTCACCTTACTCGTCTTTGGCTTTGGTGGTTGGTGCATAAATTTGAATAACAGTAGTATGAACTGGTATTCCTTGCAGGTATATGGGAAACATTTTTTTGTGACAATGAATGCCACACTATTTCTCTTCAAAAATTTGTCATTCCCAGCATAGTTGATCATATGGTTGTCTGATTAATGGCAAAACCAGTCCATTTCAGTTTACTAATGCCTAAGATACCAATCTTTATCCATTTTTGACAACTTCCAATTTTCCTAAATTCATACTTAGTACATTCCATGTTCCAATTATTAATGAAGGTCTGCAGCTGTTTTTTCCCATTTTCAGTCATGTCACATCAGTAAAGGGAATACCAAAAGCTTTACACCATCCATATCATTAAGGTCAACTCTACTTCTACTTGCATAATGCTACTGCCTTGGAAACCCAAGGAGAGGGTGCTATGAGTTGGATATGACTCAACAGCAATGAGTCGTATTTTGAGTGCCTTCTGACCTGAGGGGCTCATCTTCTGCCACTATCAGACAATGTTTCAGGGCTATTCATAAAGTTTTCCAGAACTATATTAGACAGTGTTTCACTGGTATTTATAAGGTTTTCACTGGCCAATTCTTTGAGAAGAGGATGGCCCCTTCCTTCTTCCAAAATATCAGCTGTAGGAATGTCTTAATAAGTTTAAAATGATAGAAAAATTATTTTATACCTCCTTATTGCCTTTCTACTCCTAGGATGGCATTATACAGTATTTCCTTTGCAACCCAGTCAAAAGTGGAGAATTTGTTCCAACAAAAATAACATTCGTGATGTTCTCCAGATGCCATCATCTGGAGGTTAGCTTACATGAAGAGCTAAACTTAACCTAACACCACCCTATTGCTGAGAATGACATTCTGATTTTGTTTTTTGTATGAATACATGATTCTTTGAAGTGTGTGTTAATGATCACAATATCAGATATCTCCATTCTTGCTGAAAAAGTGATAGGTTGCTTTCAATTTTTTTGCTTGTTTAAGGTTTCCGGTTTTTTTCCTTAATTCCCAAAAAACAACTAGAGTGGTTAACTCACTGCCATCAAGTTGATACCACTCATAGTGACCCCTCCTTGGGTTTCTGAGGCAGAAGGAAGTAGATTGTTCAACCTTCCTTCCCAGGAGTGGCTGGTGGGTTTGAACCACCAGCCTTCTAGTTAGCAGTCAAATGCCTTAGGCACTAGGCCACCAGAGCTCTCACTTTCTGGTTAGCAGCCAAAAAATGCCTTTTGCCACCTGAGTTCCCTCCTCTATGACATCAAAAAAGAAAAAATTCACTGCCCTCAAGTAGGATTTGACTAGACTAATAGCCAACGACCCCTCCTTGGTTCCCGAGGCCATATCACCAGGGAAGTAGATTGCCCAATCTTTCTTCTGAGGAGTGTCTGGGAGGTTGTTGTTGTTGTTGTTTGCCGTCGAGTCGCCCTGACTCATAGTGACCCCTTCTTGGGTTTCCGAGGCAGTATCACTACCGAAGTAGGATTGCCCAACTTTCCTTCCTAGGAGTGGCTGGTGGTAGGATTGCCCAACTTTCCTTCCTAGGAGTGGCTGGTGGGTTTGAACCACCAGCCGTCTGAATAGCAGGCAAGTGTCTTAGCCACTATGCTACCAGAGCTCCTCAGAAATCTTTGTGAACTGGCTTCTTTTTCCATGCCTGGGTTTTTGCTGCCATCTACAGTCTTAATCTGGGCACAGCACTTTTCCCTTAGGGCTGTATTTCACATATGCTAAAACCATGCCTAGGAGCTCCGGTAGCATAGGGCCTAAGGCACTTGACTGCTAACCAGAAGGCTGGGAGTTAAACCCACCAGCCACTCCTAGGAAGGAAGGTTGGACAATCTACTTCTGTAGTGATAACAGCTGGGAAACCCAAGGAGGGGTCCCTATGGGTCTGTCCAACTCGATGGCACATAACAATAAGAAAACCATGCCTGGGAGCTCTGGTAGCGTAGTGCCTAAGGCACTTGATTGTTCACCAGAAGGCTGGCGGTTCAAACCCACCAGCCACTCCTCGGAAGAAAGGTTGGGCAATCTACTTCTGTAGTGATACTGCCTCGGAAACTCAAGGAGCAGTCGCTATGAGTCGGGTCTGACTTGACGGCACATAACAACACTAACAAAACCAAAAAACCAAACTCATTGCTTTTCAGTTGATTTCAACTCACAGTGGCACTGCAAATGAGTAGAACTGCCCTGTAATGTTTACAAGGCTGTAATCTTTACAGAAGCAGATTGCCACATCTTTCTTCTGTGGAGCAGCTGGTAGGCTCAAACTGACAGCCTTTCAGTTAGCAACCCAGTACTTACCCACCATTAACCATGTTCCACACATAGCAAAGGATTCTTTAAATATTATATATGGTTCACATTGCACAACGAACCAAAGTGAGCATCTATCTTCCATGAACATGGGTGGTATCCTGGCCAGAAACTATAGGTCTATGAGTTCTATCACATTTAAAAAAAAAAATAAAAAAAAAAAAACCTCACTACCATTGAGTCAGATCCCACTCCTCTTTGGGTTTCTGAGGCAGTATCAGTATGGAAGTAGATTTCCCAGTCTTCCTTCTGATGAGTGGCTGGTGGGTTTGAACTGCCAGCCTCTTAGTTAGTAATCAAATGCCTTAGGCACTACACCAGAGCTCCCTATTACATACATGCTAGAGAAAGAGGCTTCCAATGGTGGGACCATTAATTATCACCAGTAACATTCCCCTTGCCTGTCCCAGAGATGATAATTCAGTGTGGAAGCCCAGGGTCACACGTTTCTGATAGTCTGGGAATTCAGTACTCAAGTTAGTCAGCCCTGCTCTCCTTTCTGAGTTAGCAAGCACCTGAGATGAGCATTCATCCAACTTGCACTGACACTCTACATGGGCATAAAATAGATAATAATCACAATGCAATGTAAAGAAAATGTCAGAGTCCCTGAGTCATGCAAGTGATTAAGACCCTCAGCTGCCTACCAGAAAGTTGTTGATTTTTAGTCCATCCAGAGTGCCCTAATCATAGTGACCTGTCTTTGTCATCTTGTATTGCTATAACAGAAGTACCACAGGTGGATGACTTTAACAAACAGAAATTCATTTGCTCACAATTTATGAAGCTAGAAGTACAAGTTTAAGGGGTAAGTTTTAAGAAAAGACTTTCTCTCTCTACTCTGAAGGAAGATTCTTGTCTCCTTTCAGCATCTGTGAGCCTGGAATTCCTCGGAGATCTTTATGTGTCTTGGCATCAATCTGCCTGTAGGTCTAGGAAGTTCTCAGCCCAGAAACCCTGGGTCCAAATGACAGGCTTACTCCCAGCTCTTCTTTCTTGGTATGCACAGCTGATTATCCAGATCCTCCCTAGACTCAATCAATTGAGGGGCTGCCTAGAGTCCAGTGTCACCAACCACCACCTCACAGGTCTTCCCCTTCATGTAGGACTTCAACTCAAATGACTATTGTTAACTGGTAGTAAGTTGTTTCATCTCCCTTCACTGGCTCCCTTCTTGCTCTGTGGTTGCCTGTGCCATGGGTAATCTCACTTGTTTCACTAAATCAGGTCCCTCTGATCTCTTCTCACTTATTTAATCTATTTTATATCTCAAAAGAGATTGACTAAAGACACAGTCTAATCCTGTAGATTGTATTCTGCCTCATTAACATAACTGTCTCTAATATAGCCTCATAAACATCAGAAAGGTTAGAATTTACAGTACAAAGGATAATTATATCAGATCACAAAAATAGAGGATAATTACATAATACAGATATAGCTCATTTATTGTGCTATGCTATATTGTTCTTTGAAGATATTGTGGTTTTTACAAATTGAAGGTTTGTGGGGAAAGAGACAAGAGAGCATTCTGGTGACACACTCCACATGATGCCTCTACAACAGAGACTCAGAAAAACTGAGTGAAACAGATACATATGATGATCTTGGAACTATAACCATCAAATGAAAAGATAAAGAATTTGACTGAGTGTCAATTGGAAAAGGAGATAGAGTGAGGACAGTGACTGAAAAGAGAGAAGAAGCTGAAGCCTGACAAAGTGTGGCCATTTTGCGACCAGAATGGGTGAGGAGAAACCAACTTCACAGAATCCACACTGCAACAGAGACACAGTATGCACAGAATCTGCACTGAAATAAGGTGAGCAGAATATGAGCTGGAATGGGGAGAAGAAAATTTAGGGAAATAAAGGAGATTACCCATGGCACAGACAACCACAGAGCAAGAAGGGAGCCTGTGAAGGGAGATGAAACAACTCACTACTAATGAACAATAGTCATTTGAGCTGAAGTCCTACATGAAGGGGAAGACCGGAGGGGTGGTGGTTGGTGACACTGGACTCTAGGCAGCCCCTCAACTGACTGAGTCTAGGGAGGATCTGGACAATCAGCTGTGCATACCCAGAAGTTCACTGGGCCCATGTCAGTGAACTACAACTGGAGAGGTGCTTTCTCCACTTTCCCCACCATACCTTCCCAGTGACCAGGGTGAGACCCCTATCTGTCTCCAACAACCTGTTGGCTAGGAACATCTGTGATGTCCCCCACCCACCTGGTTCCTCAGGCTACCTCCTCCCCGGCAGCCACTTGGTGCACCATGCCTCAAAGAAACAGAGCCAGTATCTGAGGCTCTGTCCATAAGTACCTGTGTTGGATTGGGTTCTCTAGAGAAACACAAAAACCAGCAAAGTACATATATGTGTATATATATATATATATATATATATTTATAGAGAGAGAAAG
>NW_006927535.1:6664-7234 GCF_000298275.1 Orycteropus afer afer | reverse complement strand
ACAATGAATAAGGAAGACCAAAGAAGAGTTGATGCTTTTGAGTTGTGGTGTTGGCAAAGAATGCTGAAAGTACCATGGACTGCTAAAAGAACTAATAGATCCATCCTGGAAGAAGTGCACCTGAATTCCTCTTTGGAAGCCAGTATGGCCAGACTTCGTCTCACCTATTTTGTTCATGTTGTCAGAAGGGACCATTCCCTGGAGAAGGATGTCATGCTTGGTAGGGTGGACGGTCGACGAAACAGGGGGAGGCCTTCAACAAGATGGACTGACATGGTGGCTGTGATGACGGGTTCAAGTATAGCAGGGATCATGGAGCTGGCGCAGGATCGGCCAGTGTTTAGTTCTGCTGTGCATGACGTGGCTATGAGTTGGAAATGACTCGATGGTATCTAACAACAACACAACAAGTTCTTACTTGCATATGATATTAATGATATTGTTCAATAATTTCCACATTCTATGGGATCACCTTTCTTTGGAATGGGTACCAATATGGATCTCTTCCAGTCAGGTGGCCATGTTGATGTCTCCACATCTCTTGACATAACCTAGTGATTGCCTCTTATA
>NW_006927535.1:5975-6564 GCF_000298275.1 Orycteropus afer afer | reverse complement strand
TGGTTTTCTAACTCCATCCCTTTATAGTATTTGGCTTTGTCTTCTTGAGCTGCTCTTTGAAATCTTCAGTTAAATTATTTTATCTTGTCATTTCTTCCATTTGCTTTAACTACTCTCTCCTCAAGGTCAAGTTTCAGAGTCTCTTCTGTCATCCATTTTGGTCTTCTCTTCTTTTGTTATCTTTTTAGTGACCTCTTGCATTCTTCATGGATGATGCTCTTGATGTCATCCCACAATTCTTCTGGTTTCCAGTTATTGGTGTTCAATATATCAAATCTGTTTTTTAGGTGTTCTCTAAATTCAGGGGGTATATATCTGGATCATATTTTGGCTCTTGTGGACTTGTTTTAATTGTCTTTACCTTCAAGTTCAACTTGAAAACAAGAAGTGGATGGTCTGTTTCACTATCAGCTCCTGGCCTGGTTTTGGCTGAAGATATTGAGCTTTTCCACTGCCTCTTGCCACGGATGTAGTCAATCTGATTCCTGTGTGTTCCATCTGGTGAAGTCCACATGTGCAGCCACCTTTTGTGTTGTTGAAAGAATGTGTTTGCAATGAACAAGTTGTTGGTCTTGCAAAATTCTACCAT
>NW_006927535.1:4433-4940 GCF_000298275.1 Orycteropus afer afer | reverse complement strand
TCAGCAAGTGGAGGTCTCAAAAACTTTTCCTTATCCACATGAGTAAGGCTGATTTTACTCTGATAATACAGCTCTTTCCCAGTCCTACTTTGAGAGCTTTCTAAGCTAAGTGATTTATCTTCCTCCTCTGTATTGGACAATGTTTCTGGACTGTTCACAAAGTTGCACAGTAATATATCAGACAGTGTTTCTCTGCTATTCATATGGTTTTCCCTGGTCAATTCTTTAAGAAGTGGATAGCCTCCTCTTTTTTCCTAGTCTGTCTCAGTCTGCCAGCTGGGCTGATACATGTGTACCAGATACACCCCACTGGGTTTGAAACACCAGTGACACAGCCTCAAGACTCACAGCAACATGTCACCACAGTAGGACAAACCAACAGACAAGTTTGTCTCCCTTAGCTATTGGAAACTCCTCCAACCACCCTTACCTGGAACTCTATAGCTAACTCTTCAATCTGTTCCAGTCCCCTTTGCCTTTTCTGTCCTCTCCCTGCCTTCCCACCTC
>NW_006927535.1:2856-3372 GCF_000298275.1 Orycteropus afer afer | reverse complement strand
TGTCAGATGGATCTTGGCTCAAGACAAAGAATCCCAGAAAGATGTTTACTTGTGTTTTTTGACTATGCAGAGGCCTTTGATTGTGTGGATCATGACAAATTGTGGATAACATTGAGAAGAATGGGAATTCCCAAACACTTGATTGTACTCATGAGGAACCTGTACATTTATCAGGAGTCTGTCATTTGAACAGAACAAGGGGACATTGCATGCATCAAAATTAAGAGGAGAGTGTGTCAGGGTTGTATCCTTTCCCCATACTTATTAAATGTATATGCAGAACAAATAATCCAAGAAGCTGGACTATATGAAGAATAACATGGCATCAGAATTAGAGGAAGAATCATTGACAAGCTTCAATATGCTGATGACACAACTTTGCTGAAAATGAAGATGGCTTGAGGCACTTACTGATGAAGATTGAAGAGTACAGTCTGCAATATGGATTACATCTCAATGTAAAGAAAACAAAAACCCCACAACTGGACCAATGAGCATCATGATGATAAATGGAGA
>NW_006927535.1:0-1306 GCF_000298275.1 Orycteropus afer afer | reverse complement strand
GATGTTCTGCAAAAATGAGACTAAATCATTGAATGGTGCATTAACTGTTGCTGACCTGGCATCTGCAAATGCCTCTTCCTTCACAACAATATTCAAATTCTTTTAGAGCCATCCATGTAACCACTGTAGCTAAAGTGTAAGTGCTTTTAAGGATGAACCACCCATGCCTATTTAGTCCGCCACTTTATCCTTGAACACCTATTAAAGTTCCTGACACACTGTAATCATTCACTAAATATTTATGGATTGGAAAAACATGAATTATGGAATAGGAAATATTGATTCATCAAAGATGTAGAATCTGAGTGACTGTTCCTGATGGATACAATAGTGAGAAAAGAGACAATGAAATGATACTGTGTTGTCTATAAGAAAAATGTTCATATAGTAATATTTACCAGGATTATATTGACATTCTTTAACTACCTAACATTTGAATGTAATTTGAAAGAAAACATAGTTTAGAAACTATATATATCCAAGGTAAGGTATTTGGCTGCTGACCAGAAGGTTGGCAGTTCAAACTCACCAGTTTTCCATGGGAGGAAGATAATGCAATCTATTTCTGTAAAGATTTACTACCTGGGAAATCCTATGGGGGTCACTATCAGTCAAAATCAACACAATAGCAGCAGCATTACATAGCCAAGTGGAGCCCTGGGAGCTCAGTGGTTAAGGGCTTAGCTGTTAATTAAAAGTCAGTAAGTCGGAATCCACCAGCTGTTCTGTAGTAAAAAGATGTGGCTGTCTACTTCAGCCTTGGAAACACCATGGGACATATACTCTGTCCTAAAAAGTCACTATGAGTCAGAATTGACTCAACAGCAAAAGGCTTGATTTGGGGATTTTATATTTCCAAGTAAGATAGCTCGTAAAGTTTTGTATATGTGTATAAAAAATTTCAATTAAAACATATTAGGTATGCTAATTTTTAAAAGGTAATATAATTTATTAAATATATTGCTATAATAACTTGAACTATACCACTAATTCACTTAAATATAAAAAATGTATAAATAAAAATCTCCAGATATGAGAAAAAATTTTAAAAAATCTCTAATTACTAAATTTCTTAGACATGGACAAAATATCAAGGCAGTTAAAATCTATAAGAGTCATGAGATGACAGAATTTGTCTTATTCAGAAATGCTTTATTTCCTATTCTTAGAACATACTATGTATGAAGTAAATATTATTGAATTATTAGGAAACAGTTTTTTCAAAACTTAAACATGTATTACTTGTTACTGGGGTTTTCAGTGAGATCCATAGTTTTTACTGAAAAATCGAACTTGATTAATTGAG
>NW_006927534.1:6099-6709 GCF_000298275.1 Orycteropus afer afer | reverse complement strand
ATAGTCATATAAACGTATGGATATTATCCTATCACTGACAGCATTGTACTTCAGGACAGATCTTGAAACATCCTTTGTGATGGTGAATGCCACGCCATTCCTCTTCAAACTGTCATTCCTGGCATAGTAGATCATATGGTTGTCTGATTCAAAATGGCCCATGGCAGTCCATTTCAGCTCACTAATGCCTAGGATATCAAATTTATGCATTTCATTTCATTTTTGACAACTTCCAATTTTCCCAGATTCATACTTCATACATTCCATGTTCCAATGATTAATGAATGTCTACAGCTGCTTCTCCTCAATTTGAGTGGTGCCACATCAGCAAATGGAGATCTCAAAAGCTTTACTTTATTCATATGAGTAAGGATGGATTTACTCTGATGATGCAGCTCTTTCACAGTTCTATTTGGAGAGCCTTCCTACCTAAACGGACTATTCATAAAGTTGTGCGGTAATGTATCAGACAGTGTATCTAAAGTAAATAAGAGAATAAATCATGTACTTACAGACTTTCTAAATGGAGAAGTCAAGATGATATTGATATAGAACAAACCATTCCACACTTGGAAAGATAAGAATTTAATACAGAGTAGCCAAAAAAAAA
>NW_006927534.1:3855-4374 GCF_000298275.1 Orycteropus afer afer | reverse complement strand
CTTCTCTTGATGTTTCCTGCATCATTCAATATTTTGCCCATAGAATCTCTCAATATTGCAAATCAAGGCTTAAATTTTTTCTTCAATTCTTTCAGTGTGAGAAATGCTGAATGTGTTCTTCCCTTTTGGTTCTCAAACTCCAGGTCTTCGCACATTGCATTATAGTAACTGGTTTTGTCTGCTTGAGCTGCTCTTTGAAATCTTCTGTTCAGCTCTCTTATCTTGTCATTTCTTCCACTGGCTTTAGCTACTCTCGGCTCAAGGGCAAGTGTCACAGTCTCTTCTGTCATCCATTTTGGTCTTCATTTCTTGTCTTCTTAGTGATCTCTTCCTTTCTTCATGGATAATGTTCTTGATATCCTCCCACAATTCTTCTGGTTTTTGGTCACTGGTGTTCAATGCATCAAATCTATTCTTTAGATGCTCTCTAAATTCAGGAGGGATATACTCAAGATCATATTTTTGCTCTCTTGGACTTGTTTGAATTGTCTTTAACTTCAAGTTGAATTTGCATATGAG
>NW_006927534.1:0-3360 GCF_000298275.1 Orycteropus afer afer | reverse complement strand
CCATTCCTCTTCAAACTGTCATTCCCAGCATAGTAGATCACATGGTTGTCTGATTCAAAATGGCCAAAAACAGTCCATTTCAGCTCACTAATGCCGAGGATATCAATCTTTGTGTGTTCCATTTCATTTTTGACAACTTCCAATTTTCCTAGATTCATAGTTCGTACATTCCATGTTCTAATGATTAATGGATGTCTGCAGCTGTTTCTCTTCAATTTGAGTGGTGCCACATCAGCAAATGGAGGTCTGGAAAGCTTTACCTTATCCATAGGATGCAGCTCTTTCCCAATCTTATTTTGAGAGCCTTCTAACCTAATGGGACTATTCATAAAATTGTGCGGTAATGTATCAAACAGTGTTTCTTGGCTATTCATAAGGTTTTCCCTGGACAGTTCTTTGAGAAGTGGATGGCCTCTTCCTTCTTCCTAGTCTGTCTCAGTCTGTAAGCTGGGCTGATACCTGTGCACCATGTGCACCTTGCTGGGTTTGAAACACCAGTGGCTCAGCCTCAAAACTCATATCAACACATCACCATGGTAGAACAACCCGACAGACAAATTTGTTTCCCTGTTGGAAACCTCTCGTACCACCCTTACCTGGGTACCTGCAGCTGGCTCCTCCTCTGTCCCTATTCCTAGATTTTAATCCCCTTTCTCCCACTCTCCCACCATGCTGCTTTGGGCATGCCTGAGTTCCCTTTAATCCCCTTTCTCCCACTCTCCTGCCCTGCTGCTTTGAGCATGCCTGAGTTACCTCTCCTCACCTAGATCCCTCCAGCTGACTGCTCCTCTTTCTGGATTCCTGGCTTTTAATCCCTTTTTTCCTGCTCTCCCGCCCTGTTACTTTGGGCGTGCCTGAGTTCCCTCTACTCACCTGGATCCCTGAGGCTGACAAAGACTTAGTAAACAAAGTCACAAAGACTTAGTAAACACAGAATCAATAATGAAGAAAAGGAAAAGAAAACTCAATAACCAAATAAACTCAGCACAGAAAAATATTCAGAACAAAGAAATCATCAATACCACAATTTAATAATAATAATAGTAATAGCAGTAATTCATACATCTCAGCACTGAATGAAAATGGATTAAATGCACCAAATAAGAGAAAGAAGGTGGCAAATTGAATTAGAAAACAAGACCCATCAATATGCATGCTGCCTACAAGCGACTCACCTTAGACACAAAGATAAAAATAAATTTAAATGAAGGGACTTCTTAGCCATAGCCAACTACCCTGAGGGAGCAAGTTGTTGGATCTGTGGGCTCAGGACCATGATCATGGAATACATCATGCTCAATTGGCAGAGCATATTACACAAAAACCTTGTTCTACTTCCTACTTTGGTGAGTAGCAACAGTGGTCTTAAAAGCTAACAAGTCCCCATCTAGATGCAACAATCAGTCTCTTCTCTTCCGGAGCAAAGAAAAATGAAGAA
The DNA here is from genome assembly GCF_000298275.1 of Orycteropus afer afer. Classification (NCBI taxonomy): domain Eukaryota; kingdom Metazoa; phylum Chordata; class Mammalia; order Tubulidentata; family Orycteropodidae; genus Orycteropus; species Orycteropus afer. Next base: position 1,922 of record NW_006927534.1, on the reverse strand, counting down.
AACCAAAGATGCATGGATATAATTAGTCCAGGATCACTGGACCATGCAAACTTCAACCAATATGACCATGAGACCAGAAGAACTAGGTGGTGCCTTGCTACCACTGTCAACCACTGGGAAAGGGATCAGTGCAAGAAACCCTGGATAGACTGGGAAAAAATGTGGAACAAAACTCAAAGTCATAAAAAAGACCAGACTTATTGCTCTGATTTAGAGACTGGTGAAACCCCTGAGACTGTGACCTCTAGTCACCCTTCAGGCCTGGAATTGAAAACTTTCCTATGGCTTACAGACAAACAATACAATTGTTGTTGTTGTTGTTGTTGTTATGTGCTGTCAAGTCAGACATGACTCATAGCAACCCCTCCTTGGGTTTCTGAAGTGGTATCACTACAGAAGTAGATTGCCCAACCTTCCTTCCGAGGAGTGGCTGGTGGGTTTGAGCTGCCAGCCTTCTGGTTAGCAGTCAAATGCCTTAGGCACTACACTACCAGAGCTCTTAATAATACAATATATGGTCAGATAATGTGAACATTTGCACCAGATAGGTACACTCCTCAGATCAATCATAGGAGACCAAAAGGGCAGTATTTGGATAGGAGATAGATCAGAAGACAAGAATGCATAGGGAAGAGGGACATAGGGAAAATGTAAGGAAGAGAGCTGTTACATTATGGGGATTGCAAACAAAGTCATGAAAGAAAATGTGTATGGAATGCTGTATGGAAGAAATTTGCTCTGTAAACTTTCACACAAATTACAATTTCAAAAAAAAAAAATCAAGAGACAAAAAAAAATATATCAACCTAATGGAAACCAAAAAAACCAAGCGTGGCAATATTTGGTTCTTATAAAATAGACTCTAGGAGATCTGGTGGCATAGTGCTTAAGGCATTTGACTGTTAACCAGAAAGCTGGCGGTTCAAACACACTACACACTCCTCAGAAGGAAAATTGGGCAATCTACTTCTGTACAGATAACACCTCAGAAACCCAAGGAGGGGTTGCTATGAGTTGGATCTGACTAGATGGCAGTGTTTGGTCGGTTTGGTAGACTTCAAGGTGAAAACCAGCATAAGGGACCAGGAAGGACATTATATAATGATAGAAGGATCAATACACCAAGAGGACATAACCATAATAAATATCTATGCACTCAATGAACGAACTCAAAAATACATAAAGCAAACATTAACCAAATTGGAAAAAGAAATTGATAATTCTGCAATAGTAGTAGAAAATTTTAACACAGCACTTTCAATGAAGGACTCAGCAAAAATAGTCAGCAAAGGTACAGAAGATCTCAGCAAAGATACAGATCTCAACAACACAATCAAACAGCTTGACCTCATAGACATACACAGAACACTCTACCCAACAAAAATGTATTATTTTCTAGTGGACATGGATCATTCTCCAGAACACACCATATATTTGCCACAAAGATACCCTTAATAAATTTTAAAATATCAATATACTACAAAACATATGTTGTTGTTGTTGTTAAGTGCCGTCGAGTCATTTCCGACTCATAGCGACCCCATGCACAGCAGAACGAAACACTGCCTGATTCCACGCCAGCCCCACAATCCCTGCTAAACTTGAGCCCATCATTGCAGCCACCACATCAATCCATCTTGTTGAAGGCCGCCCCCTCTTTCGTCGACCCTCCACCCTACCAAGCATGACATCCTTCTCCAGGGAATGGTCTCTTCTGACAACATGACCAAAATAGGGGAGACGAAGTCTGGCCATTCTTGCTTCCAAGGAACATTCTGGCTGCACTTCCTCCAGGAAAGATCTGTTAGTTCTTTTAGTAGTACATGGTACTTTCAGCATTCTTCACCAGCACCACAAGTCAAAAGCATCAACTCTTCTTTGGTCTTCCTTATTCATTGTCCAGCTCTCACATGCATACAAGA
>NW_006927533.1:6052-6860 GCF_000298275.1 Orycteropus afer afer | reverse complement strand
AGGCGGGGTCGCTATGAGTTGGTTACAACTCGACGGCACATAACAACAATGTAGAAGGAATGGTGGGTATAAAATTTGCCAGCTATCATAATATCTATTGTTGCAAGTGAGCATCATAGATGGGGATTAAAATTAATGGGCAAAGTATGATTGGGAACTGGATATTTACGTAGCTTTACAGTATCTCACCACAAGATACTTATTCATTATAATCACAAAATGGAAAATAGTAACTTTACAGTAGAAAAATATGCAGACACCTCCTCAACCAAGTGATCAAAGTAACATCACCAGGATCAAGATAAGTCAACATGCTGAACCTTCTGACTTGAAGCATTTCTTGAGAAGGGCACAGCATCACTTCTGAAGTGTTCTTGCCTAAAGAGCACAAACTTGGTCTAATGAGAAGAAAACATCAGACAATCCAAATGGAGGAGCATCCTACAAACTAACTGGCCAGTACTATTCTAACACGTCCAACTCATGAAAGGATTGAAGAACTGTCCCAGAGTGTAGGGGACTAGAGCTACAGGACAACAACATGCAATGTGAGATACTGGATTGAATACTAGGCAGAAAAAGGGTATTGTGGGACAGTAGAGAAAATTTGAATGAGGTCTCTACATAGCAAATAGTTTTGTATTAATGTTAATGTACTGGTTTAGGTAATTTGTGCCATGGTTATACAAGATATTAACAGCAGAAACTGAGTGGAGTGCATATGGGAACTCCATACCTTCTTACAGGTTTGGAATTATTTTAATATAAAAAGTTCAATGCATGGAATTATAAAGCGGGGGGGGGGGGG
>NW_006927533.1:3902-5517 GCF_000298275.1 Orycteropus afer afer | reverse complement strand
GCCAAACAGTAGACAGGTATATAAGATGTTCCATGAATTTCAGACTGCAGAGGTTGGTAAACGTCTTTTATTTCTTCATATTTGGCATTAGTGGTTGGTGCATAAATTTGAATAATATTAACTGGTCTTCCTTGTAGGTATATGGATATTTTCCTATCACTGACAGCATTGTTCTTCAAGATGGATCTTGAAATGTTCTTTTGATGATGAATGTGATGCCATTTCTCTTTATCATTCCCAGCATACTGGACTATATGACTGTCTTATTCGAAAGGCCAATACCAATCCATTTCAGCTCCCTAATGCCTAGAACGGTGGCTGCAACGATGGGCTCAAGTATAGCAGGGATCATGGAGCTGGTGCAGGATCGGGCGGTGTTTCATTCTGCTGTGCATGGGGTCACTATGAATTGGAAATGACTCGATGGCACCTAACAACAACAACAATGCCTAGGATATCCATTTTTATGCATTCCATTTAATTTTTGACAACTTCCAGTTTTCTTAGATTCGTACTTCTTATATTTAGCATTCTGATTATTAATGGATGTTTGCAGCTATTTCTTCTCATTTTAAGTTCTGTCACATCAGCAAGTGAAGTTCCAGAAAGCTTTGCTCTATCAATGTCATTAAGGCCAACATTCCTTTGAAGAGGCGGCTCTTCCCTGGTTGCATTTGGCATGTCTTTCACCTTTAGGGACTCATCTTCCAGCAGTGTATCAGACAGTGTCCCACTCTATTCATAAGGTTTTCACTGGGAATTTGTTTAGAAGTAGATCACCAGACCCTTCTTCCATGTCTGTCTCAGTCTGCAAGCTCCACTTAAATCTCTCTACGACGAATGACCCTGCTGGTATTTGAAACACTGGTGCCATAACTTCCAGCACCACAGTAACATGCAAGACACATCAGGACAACAAACTGAGATATGAGTGGTGGAAAACTTATTAGATGAGTCCAATAGCAAAGTGGAATGAAGGATATAATTGCCAATGTCAGATGAATCTTGGCCAAAAGCAGAAAATACCAGAAAGTTATTTATCTGTGTTTTATTCATCATGCAAAGGCATTCAACTCTATGATTCATAACAAATCATGGATAACCTTGTAAAGGATGGGATCTCCAAAACACTTAATTGTGCTCATACAGAACTTATACATAAACCATTTGAACAGAACAAGGAGATACTGCATGGTTTAAAATCTGGAAATGTGTGCATCAGGGTTGTATCCTTCCTCATACTTATTCAGTCTTTATGTTAAGCAAATAATCCAAGAAGCCACACTATATGAAACAGAATGGGGCATCAGGATTGGAGGAAGACTAAAAACCTGAGATATACAGATGACACAACCTTGCTTGCTAGAAGTTAAGATGACTTGAAGCACTTACTGATGAAGATCAAAAACTACAGTCTTCAGTATGGATTACACTTCAACATGAAGAAAATGAAAATCCTCACAACTGGACCAATAAACAACATTCTGGTAAATGGAGAAAAGATTGAAGTTGTTAAGGATTTTGTTTTAATTGTACCCACAATCAACACTCATGGAAGCACCAGGCAGGAAATCAAATGACATAATGCATTGGCAAATATGCTGCAAAAAATCTC
>NW_006927533.1:2093-3252 GCF_000298275.1 Orycteropus afer afer | reverse complement strand
AAGCAGAAGACAGGCACAGCAGTTGAACATTTACCTGAGGTAAATACACTCCTTGGAGAGAACAATCATGGGAGAAAGAAGGGCTGTTTATGCACAGGGAAACAGCTCAGGGGGCAGGGGTGCATGGAGGGATGGACACAGGGAAGAGGTGACTGCAGGAGGAAGGGGAGGGGAGCTGTTGCATTGTGGTGAATTGTGCCCATGTCATGAGACAAACTGTATGTGAATTGCTGTATGGAAAGTGAATTTGCTCTGTAAATTTTCACCCAAATCACAAAAAAAAAAAAAATTGATGCCTTTGAATTATGGTGTTGACAAACAATATTGAATATACATATACCATGAAGTGCCAGAGATAATGAACAAATATGTCTTGGAAGAAGTACAGCCAGAATGCTTTTAGAATGGTACTTGGGACGTGTTGTCAGCAGTCCCTGGAGAAGGAGGACATTGTGCTTGGTAAAGTAAAGGGTCAGTGAAAAAGTGGAAGACCCTCAACGAGATGGATTTCCACAGTGTCTACAACAACTGGCTGAAACAAAGCAATGATATGAAGATGGTACAGGACCCAGCAGCGTTTCATTCTTTTGAACATGGGGTCACTGTAAGTCAGAACCAGAAATAATTTGATTATTATATTCTTCAGTTCTAAAATTTCCATTTTTATTTTCTTTATATCAAAACTCAACTGTATACTAATAAGGCTAATTCTACTATATGTAAACTACCCCTCAATAAATTTTGTTTTTAAAAAACTGATGGTGACTTCCAGTAAGATGGAGGAATAGGAAGACATGCAACACAGATCCTCTTCAACAAAGAAAAGAAAAAAACCAATTGACAGAGATACAGAAGATAATCCTGGAGCCCTGAGCTTTGAAAGGAACTATGCAGAAGTGAATTAGGCACCAGCTAGTGGAAAAACCTGAACAAAAACAGTGAGTACAGAGACAGTCAGAGCTGCAGACTGTCAGCTACCTGACGGGACCAACAGCCTGAATATTTCCAAGTGGTTTGGGGACCTGAGAATTGACCTAAAGATCAGCCCTGGTCACCAAGGGCTGCAGGGATGACTGCGCTGGTGGGTTATGACTAGGAAGGGAAACAGCAAGGAGGGAGATAACCTGAGCTATTGACTTTCCACTGTCTGCAGGGTGCA
>NW_006927533.1:1238-1858 GCF_000298275.1 Orycteropus afer afer | reverse complement strand
ATCACAATGCCTTGGAGACAACAGAGCATCACAGTCCACACAAAGAAGCAAGATAAAGCAGGAGAAACAAGGGACCAGGATACAGAGCCAAAACATATCCCTGAAGAAGATGCAGCCTTGGAACTCCCTGATAAGGAATTCAAAAGAATTTTATTTAGTTATCTTCAACGAATTGAGAGACAGATCAGGGAAAACAAAGAGAAAACACTAGAACAATTTTGAAAGACAATGCAAGAACAAAATGACAAAAATAAATGAAAAATTAGAAATGATACAAAATCTACACACTGAAATCCAGAAGATTAATACTAAATTTTCAGAAATAGGTAAGACATTGAATGAGCAAAGGAGCAGAATTGAATCAATGGAAGACAGAAATAGGGAGATTGAAGGCAAATACATGAACACTTCTTTGGAAAAGGATCAATCAGAAAAAAAGATCAAAACAAAATGAAGAAAGCCTACGGTTCATGTGGGATACCATCAAAAGGAATAACCTATGTGTCATTGGAATTCCAGAACAGTAAGAGACAAATAAAACCAGAGAAAATTGTTGAAGATTTGTTGGAAGAGAATTTTCCTGGTATGATGAAAGATGAGAATATATCCATTCAGGAAGT
>NW_006927533.1:0-886 GCF_000298275.1 Orycteropus afer afer | reverse complement strand
TTGAACCGCCAGCCTTCTGGTTAGCAGTCAAGTGCCTTAGGCACTATGCTACCAGAGCTATGGAAGTATCCAAAGCAAATAAAAGCCTACAAGATTGTAAACAGGGAACCAGAGACATCAATTGACAAATGAGGACTACTACAAACCAAAAAGCGGGAAAAAACTGTGTGGTTACAGAACTTCTAGATGGTAGGGAAGTCAAGACAACTACAAGATAGAACGGACTGTTGTATACTTGGGAAGAAAACTATAAATCACAGGGTAACCGCAAAGCAAAATGATAAATCTTCACAACAAAAAAGAGAACCAGCATAAATATTCAGCAAATACTAAAACAACAGCAATGAAGGAAGTGATAACATGACTCATAAACAAAACGAGCTTAGCATAGAAAATTATATGGAACAAAGAAATCGACACCACAAAAAAGCACATAACAAAAATAACAACAACAAATTCATATTTGCTGATAATTATATATCTGGCAAGGGACTTATCTCTAAGACTTATAGTGGAAGAATGGATGACCAAACTATGATACATACACATAAGAGAATGCTATGCAGTACCAAAGAATAATATAGAGTCTGCAAAACACCATATAATATGGATGAATTTGGAAGACATTATGCTGAGTAACATAAATCAATCACAGAGGACAAATATAGTATTAGTTCATCATTGTGGAGGGTCAAGAAAAGGTTTATATATGGAGGGAAACTTTCTTTGTTGGTTGCCAGGGGTGGGAGGGGAGGGAACACTCTGAAAAAAAAAAAAATGCATTGACCCACGTCACTTTGTTGTTGTTGTTGTTATGTGCCGTCGAGTCAAACCCGACTCATAGCGACCCCTCCTTGGGTTTCCGAGGCAGTATCACTACGGAAGT
>NW_006927532.1:2306-7071 GCF_000298275.1 Orycteropus afer afer | reverse complement strand
AACAAGGGAAAGTGTTCAGTGCAGATCAGTGAGTAAGCACCAGCCCGCCCACGCTTACCTTGCTCCCGGAGACCCCGGGTCCCTCCTCACCTAATCCCTTTGGCTGATTGCCCCTCTTTGGCTTCCTGTGTTTTACCCCTTTCTCCTGCTCTTCCGGCCTGCTACTCTGTGCTACGCCTGTGCTTGCCTTGCTCCCGGAGACCCGGTCCCTCTCAGGAGGGTAACAAGGGAAACACAGCTCTCTATGTCTTCTTTTTTAGTGTTTTCATGCAGGTTATTCTACTAGTTGAATTTCGTCCACTTCTATATCCTTCTTTTCAAAGCTCAAGGCTACAGGATATCTTCTGTATCTGTATTAACTGGTTCCCTTTTTCTCTGTTGAAGAGGTTCTGTGTAGTATGTCTGCCTATTCCACCATCTTACTGGAACCTTTCTCTTAAGGTTTCTTGAAGTAGTATTTTGTGATTTTCTTTGTACAGATCTTTTGTGTCCCTAGTGAGATTTATTCCCAAATATTTTGCAGTTTTTTTGGTTGCTATTATAAATGGTATTGATTTCCTTATTTCTTTTTAAGCAATCTCTTTGTTGGTATAGAGGAATCCAACTGATTTTTGGATGTTGATCTTGTATCCTGCCAGTATACTAAATCTCTCAATTAGTTCCAGTAGTTTTTTTGCTGAGTCTGTTGGTTTTTGTAGGTATATGATCATATCAATAGCAAATAGGGATAGTTTTACTTCTTCCTTATTTGGATGCCTTTGATTTTCCTTTCTTGCTTTATTGCCCTGGTTAGAACTTCCAATACAATGTTGAATGGAAGTGGTGATAGTCCTTGTCTGGTTCTTGTTCATGAGGGGAATGGTTTCAGTCTCTCTCCATTGTGAATAATGTTGATTGTTGGTTTTGTATAGATGCCCTTTATTATGTTGAGGAATTTCCCTTCTATTCCTATATTGCTGAGAGTTTTGATCAGGAATGGATGTTGGATTTTATCAGATGCCTTTTCTGCATCAATTGATATGATCATGTGGTTCTTCTCTTTTGTTTTATTTATGTGATGGATGAGATCGATTGTTTTTGTAATGTTGAACCATGCTTGCATACCTGCTATGAACCCCACTTGGTCATAATGTATTATTTTTTAGATATGTTATTGGAGTCTTTTGGCTAGGATTTGTTGAAGATTTTTCCAGCTATATTCATGAGGGATATTGGTCTATATATGTGGTAGTTAAAGTTGTGTGTCAATTTTGCTGGGCCTGGTTGTGTGACTGGACAACTAGTAGTAGTCCATGATGAGACTGGCAGTCAACTCCATGGTGGGATCTACCATAGGCAGCTGAGTAACTGCTTTAGGAATGTGGTCTGCTTCTCATATATAAGAAGTAGCATTGGGGATGGTCTCTAGCTTATGGCACACTTGAGCCCTGCATATAGCCATTTGATTGTTCAGCAGCCTGCATTCTCTGCCAATCTTGGGGCTTTCAGTGGACTTCAATCAATGGCCTGCCATGGTGTTTGTTAACATTGAGACTCTGCCTTTTCACTTTTTGACCTTGGGTTTGTCAGCCTCAGCAACCAGCAGCTGTCTGAGTGAAGAAAAGCCTCCAGATTCAGTGGGCTGGGAGCAGCAGGCAGAGCTGAAGCCCAAGGTTGAGCAGCTTTGACCCAGACCCTAGAGCTTGGCACTTTGAACTCAAACTTAACACCTCTAAACTGTAAGAGAATAAACTCCTGTTTGTTAAAGCCATCCCATTTGTATATTCTTGTCAGAGCAATACTAGGTAGCCAGACAGTAGTTTTCCTTTTTAGTGATGGTTTTGCCTGGTTTTGGTATTAAGGTTATGCTTGCTTCACAAAATGAATTTTGGTAGGATTCCACCCTTTTCTGTGTTCTGAAATAGTTTCTGTAGGATTGGTGTCAATTTTTCTCTGAATGTTCGGTAGAATTCCCCAGTAAATCCTTCTGGGCCAGGCTTTTTGTTGTTGTTGGTAATTTTTTTATGACCTGTTCAATTTCTTCTTTTGTTGAGTCTGTTCAAATATTCTACCTTAGTCAGTGTTAGTTTAGATAAGTAGTATGTTTCTAGAAATACATCCATTTCTTCTAGATTTTTCAAATTTGTTGATATATAGTTCTTCATATCCAAATTATGAGGGTTTTGACTAATGCCTCACTGTCGCAGCATTGTCATTTCTCATTTCTGTGGAGGACAGGGCCAGAGGTGAGTCACTCACCTAGGCAAAAAAAATTAAAAAAAAAAAAAAATTACAAACTTAACAAAACCAAAAACAAAGAATCCTGAAAGCAGCAAAAAAAAAAAAAAAAAAAAAGAAAAGAAAAGAAAAGAAAGGAAAAGTTATCTACAAAAGACAACCAATAAGACTTATCTCTGATTTCCAAGCAGAAACCATATAGGTGAGAAAGCAATGGATGACATATATAAAACTCTGAAAGAAAAAAATTACAAAAAAGAATTATATACATGGCAAAAATGAAATGTGATGGTGAAATTAGGATATTTCTGGATAAACAGAAATTAAGAGAATTTCTTAAAAGAAGACAAACCTTTCAAGAAATGCTGAAAGGAGTCCTTCAGAGAACCAACAAGAGCAGGTGATAACTGATGATTAACACACTTGACAACATACCCAAGAAACGAACTTAAATATAGAAGTATGCAAAGTAAAATAAATTTACAAGGCTGTAAGCAGGGAACCAGAGACAGGATTTAAAGACAAATACATGACTCCACACTAATAGCAGGAGACTCTAGTATGACACTTTCAAAGAAGGATAGAACTAGAAAGAAACTCAGCAAAGACACAGAAGAACTAAACAGTACAATCAACCAGCTTGACACTATAGACATATTCAGAGCACTTCACCAACAACAATCCAATATCTATTCTCTTCCAGCACATGTTGAATATCCTCCATATTTAGACTACAAAGCAAACCTTAATAATTTTTTAAAAATAAAAATACTGCAAAGCATCTTCTTAGATCACAGTGCTATAAAATAAGAAAACAATGGGAATATCAAGAACAAAAGTGGAAACTGAATAATAGCCTCCTTAAAAACTACTGGGTAATAGAAGAAATAAAAAATGAAATTTACAAATGCCTTAAATCAAATGAGAATTAAAAGAACATTCAAAAAATCTTTCAGACACAGCAAAATCGTTGATCAGATGGCAATTTATAGCAATAAATGCACAGATCAAGAAAGAGCCAAATCAACACCTTAACTCAACATCCCCAACAATAAAAAAAAAAAAAAAAAACTACAGTCACCAGAAGAAAAGCAATAATAAGGATTCAAGCAGAAATAAATGAAACAGAAAAACAATAGAATCAACAAGACTAGAAGCTGATTCTTTGAAAAGATTTAATAAAGACAGCCAATGACTGGCAAATTTAACAAAGGGAAAGAAGGAGAAGATGCAAATAATATGAATAAGAAATGGAATGAGTGACATCACCATAGAATCAACTGAAATAAAAACGATGACATCAGGATACTGTGAAGAACTGTTCTCCAATAAGTTTGAAAATCTAGAAGAAAGGGACAGATTTCTAGAAACACACTACTTAAATAAACTGACAGAGATGAAGATACAGATCCATAACAAAAGAAATTGAACAAGTCATAAAAAAGAAAAAAAAAAAAAAAAGAATCCTGGAACCTTGAGCTTTGAAAGGAATTAGAAGTGAATTAGACACCAACTAGTGGAAAAACCTGAATGAAAACAGTGAGTACAGAGACGTTTGGAGCTCTGACAAGATGAACAGCCTGAATATTTCCAAGTGGTGTTGGGACCTGAGAATTGACCTAAAGACCAGTCCCAGTCACCAAGGGCTGCAGGTACAACTGCTCTGGTGGCCTGTGACTAGGAAGGGAAGCAGCAAAGAGGGAGACAACCTGAGCTGTGGACTTTTTGCTGTCTGGAGGGCACATCCATCTTGATTGTTTACACCTGGCAGCCATTTTGGATATTTGAAGTGTCCGAGGTAGTGCCTAAAGCACTTGACTGCTAACCAGAAGGCTGGCGGTTCAAACCCACCAGCTACTCCTGAGAAGGAAGGTTGGGCAATCTACTTCCATAGTGATACTGCCTTGGCAACCCAAGGAGGGTTGCTGAGTCAGGGCTGACTTGATGGCACATAACAACAACAACAACAACAGGAGCCAGCTAGACCCCAGCCAGTTCCCTTTTGTCAGGAAAAGTGGGGCCATAGACCAGGTGAGAAATATTGAGGGCACAGCCATTTTGAATGTTTACAAGCGGTGGCCATTTTGGATATTTAAAATGACCAAAGAAGCAGCCATTTTAACTGTATATGAGTGGTGGCCATTTTGGATTTTAAAGTGATAGCATTCTCATTTGGATTCAAGGGACCTAAGAACAGGCTTGGTTTGCCAGGGTCGGCAAGGACATATGACAGGCTGACAAAGGAAAGAAGACAGGTGGCGAGTGTATAAATTCTGTCAACTAATGAATAGAGGACCACAGCACAGTATCCTGCTTGTATACCTAACATACAAAGAAAACTAAAATTGTGGGCAAGTCACTCCAACATACAATCACCAATTAAATATAAACACAAAAACATTACAATGCCTCACAGACAACAAAGAATCACAGTCCACACAAAGAAGCAAGATAAAGCAGGAGAAACAAGGAACCAGGATACAGACCCAAAACACATCCCTGAGGAAGATGCAGCATTGGAATTCCCTGATAAGGAATTCAAAAGAAT
>NW_006927532.1:0-1188 GCF_000298275.1 Orycteropus afer afer | reverse complement strand
AGAGACAGCACCCGACAAATGAGTACAACTACAAACCAAAAAGAGGGGGAAAAATCTGTGTCATTACAGAACTTATAGATGGTAGGGAAGTCAAGACAACTACAAGATAGAATGGACTGTTCTAAACTTGGGAAGAAAACTATAAATCACAGGGTAACTTCAAAGAAAAATGATAAGGGGTTCCAGCAAGATGGCGGACTAGGCAGAAGAACTGCACAGATGCTCTTCAACAAAGAAAAGGGAAACCAGTTAACATAGACACAGAAGATATTCTTGGTCCCCTGAGCCTTGAAGGAAAGGATACAAAAGTGGACTAAACCCCAACTAGCAGAAGAATTTGCATGAAAATACCAGAAAAGGAGACACACGGAGCTGCAGTCTAGCAGCAGCCTGAGCAACCCTGACGGCACAGACGACAGGGCTTGGAGATTCCTGAGTGGTGGTAGGATCTAAGAATTAACCCAAAAATCACCCTGCCAGCCAGGGACTGCATGGAAGACTGTGCACAGTGGCTGGGGGACAAACGGAGAAGGTGAAGAGAAAGGTGGGCTGAGCTGTGGACTTTTGCCGATCCAGAGGACACCGCCATTTTGTAGGTTTAAAACACGGCTTGACTATTTTGGATATTTAAAGAGACAGCGCTCTCGCAGATTCCTGTGGTGGTAGGACTTAAGAATTAACCTAAAAATCACCCTGCTAGCCAGGGACTGCATGGAGGACTGTGCACGGTGGCTAGGGAATAAACAGAGAAGGTGAAGAGAAAGGTGGGCTGAGCTGTGGACTTTTGCCGGTCCAGAGGCCACCGCCATTTTGTAGGTTTAAAAAGAGGCTTGACTATTTTGGATATTCAAAGCGACAGCGCTCTCACAGATTTCTGAGGCTTAAGAACACATTCTGCTTTCCAACAACCCCAAGGACACTCGGGGCCTGCAAGACTGAAAAGGTACGACATTCTTCTTGTTACTACACCCTACACATGCTTGGTGAATGGAGGTGCGGCCATCCCCACTCCCACCTACCTTCTGGGCCCACAGGAACTCCATCACAGTCTGTGTGCTCAGACAGAGCCTGGGTACCCTACCCAGTCCTCCACCGATCGCTCTTTTTTTTGTTTGTTTTCTTTTTCCTGGTGATTAGTTTGCTTGTATTTGTCTGTTTCAAACCAACTAATATTATTAATACTTTTGT
>NW_006927531.1:7134-7573 GCF_000298275.1 Orycteropus afer afer | reverse complement strand
ACGACTCGACGACACTTAACAACAACAACAACAATGGCTCATGATCATGAGCATTTCTTCATATGTTTGCTGACCTCCTGAATATCCTCTTTGGTGAAGTGTCTATTCATATCTTCTGCCTATTTTAAAATTGTATTATTTCTCTTTTTGTCGTTGAAGTGTTGGAGTTTTCTAAAAATTCTAGAGATAAGTCCCTTGTCAGATATGTCATTTCTGAATTTTTTTTTCCCCATCTGTAGGTTCTCTTTTGACTCTTTTGAAGAAGTCTTTGGAGGCACGTAAATATTTAATTTTGAGAAGGTCCTGTTCATCTAGTTTCTCTTCTGCTGTTTGTGTATTTTGGATTATGCTTCATAGTCTATTTATGTCATATATTGTTGTTGTTATGTGCCGTAGAGTCGGACCCGACCCATAGCGACTCCTCCTTGGGTTTCCAAGG
>NW_006927531.1:4238-5429 GCF_000298275.1 Orycteropus afer afer | reverse complement strand
ATCAATTGATATGATCATGTGGTTCTTTTCCTTTGTTTTATTTATGTGGTGTATGACATTGATTGTTTTTCTAATGTTGAATCATCCTTGCATACCTGATATTAACCCCACTTGGTCATAATGAATTATTTTCTTGATGTGTTGTTGGAGTCTGTTGGCTATTGGCTAGGATTTTGTTGAAGATATTTCCATCTATATTCATGAGGGATATTGGTCTGTAGTTTTCCGTTTTAGTGATGTCCTTACTTGGTTTTGGTATAAAGGTTATGCTTGCTTCATAAAATGAATCAGGGAGGATTCCATCCTTTTCTATGTTTTGGAGGAGTTTGAGTAGTATTGGTGTCAGTTCTCTGAATGTTTGGTAGAATTCTCCGGTGATACCATCTGGGCCAGAATTTCTTTTGTTGGTAATTTTTTTTTATGACCTGTTCTGTTTCTTCTTTATTATGGATCTGTTCAACTTTTCCACATCAGTCTATTAGTTTTGGTGACTGGTGTGTTTCTATAAATCTGTCCATTTCTTCCAGATTTCCAATTTCGTTGGAGTACAGTTCTTCATAGTATCCTGATATTAACCTTTTTATTTCAGTTGGTTCTGTTGTGATGTAACCAATTTTGTTTCTTATTTGTGTTATTTGTATTCTCTCCCTCTTTTCCTTTGTTAAATTTGCCAGTGGTTTGTCAGTTTTATTAATCTTCTCAAAAAACTAACTTCTATTCTTGTTGATTTTTTTTCTTTCTATTTTCTGTTTCATTGATCTCTGCTCAAATTTTCATTATTTCCTATCTTTTCATGATTGTACACTTTTCTTGCTGTTCTTTTTCTATTTCTTGGAGATGTTGGTTTAATATGTTAATTTTAGCACTTTCTTCCTTTTTGATGTGTGCATTTATTGCTATAAATTGGCGTTTGCTGTTTCCCAAAAATTTTGGTATGTTGTGTTTTCATTCTCATTTGATTCAAGGTATTTTTGAGTTTCATTTTTTATTTCTTTTCTTACCTTTCTTTCTTAAGGAGGATATTGTTCAGTTTCCATGTGTTTGCTTTCTTTCCGTTCATCTTTCTATTGTTGATTTCTAATTTGATAGTGTTGTGATCTGAGAAGATGCTTTGCGGTATTTGTATGTTTTTAAATTTATTAAGGCTTGCTTTGTGGCCTAACTTATGGTCTATAATGGAAAATGTTCCAT
>NW_006927531.1:1796-3375 GCF_000298275.1 Orycteropus afer afer | reverse complement strand
TTTGCTAAATATTTGTGTTTGTCCTCTTTTTTATTGTGATGTGAAGGTTTGTCATTTTTCTTTGAGGTTACCCTGTGATTTATAATTTTCTCCCTGAGTTTAGAACAGTCCATTCTATCTTGCAACTCTCTTGACTTCCTTACCATTTAGTAGTTCTGTAACTACACAGTATTTTCCCTCTTTTTGGTTTGTAGTTGTCCTCATTTGACAATTGGTGTCTCTGGTTCCCTGTTTATAATCTTGTAAACGTATTTTACTTTCAATATATCCATAGCTGTTGTTTCTAGGTTGCATCATCTTGTGTATTAATGGTTGGTTGTTGTTTGCTATTATTGGTTCTCTGTTCAAAGGACTCCCTTTAGTATCTCTTGCAAGGTTGGTCTTGTTTTAACAAATTGCCTTAATTTCTGCTTATCTGGAAATCTCCTAATTTCACCATCATATTTGAGGGACAATTTTGACAGGTATATAATTCTTGGTTGAAAAATTTTCTCTTTCAGGGACTTATATATACCATCCCATTGCCTTCTCACTTGCATGGTTTCTGCTGAGAAATTGGAGCTTATTCTTGCTGGTTTTCCTTTGTAAGTAACTTTTCATTTTTCCTGTGCTGCTTTCAGGATTCTCTGTCTTTGTGTTTGGTTTTGATGAGTTTGATGAAGATATGTCTTGGTGATTTTCTTTTGGGGTCTATCCTGTTTGGGGTTCATTGGACTTCCTGAACGTATATATTCTCATCTTTCATCATATCAGGAAAGTTCTCCTCCAGCAAATCTTGGACAATTTTCCCAGTGGTTTTATTTTTCTTTTCCTGTTGTGGAATTCCAATGACAGGTAGGTTATTCCTTTTGATGGTATCCCACATGAACCTTAGGCTTTCTTCATTTTGCTTTGATCATTTTTCTGATTGATCCCTTTCCAAAGAAATATTCAGATATTTGTCTTCTATCTCATTAATTCTGTCTTCCATTGTTTCAATTCTACTCCTTCACCTGTTCAATGCATTATCTATTTCTAAAAATTTAGTATTAATCTTCTTGATTTCTATCTGTAGATTTTGAATCATTTCTAATTTTTCATTTATTTTGTCATTTCTTTCTTGTATTTTCTTCTGAAATTGTTCTAGGGTTTTGTTTGTGTTTTACTTAATTTTGTCATTGTTTTCCTTGATCTGTTTCTCAATTTTCTGAAGATACCTAAATATAATTCTTTTTAATTACTTATCAAGGAGTTCCAGTGCTGCTTCTTCCTTAGGGATATGTTCTGGGTCTGTATCCTACTCCCTTATTTCTACCACTTTATCTTGCTCCTTTATGTGGACTGTGATGGTCTATTTTCTCCAAGATATTGTGCCATCGTTGTATTTAGATCTCTGTTAACTGTTTGTGAAAAGCAGCTAAGGGTTTGTCAGGCTCTTCTTGGTGGTTCTTTATCATTGGCCCGTTGGTGGAGGAGGGAGTGGTGGCTCTCACTCAGTAAATGAAGCTGCATGACATCTGGGTGTAGTTGTGTCATATGGCCACTGTTGCTGTCTCCCAGTCAGTTAGACAAAAATAATGATTGAATATCCATCAAAAAA
>NW_006927531.1:0-1441 GCF_000298275.1 Orycteropus afer afer | reverse complement strand
AAAAAAAATCTGGGCAGGGCTGGGCAGGGCACCCAGGCTCTGTCAGAGCACACAGAAAAAAATCCAAAACAAAACCCATTGCCATCAAGTCAGATCCTACTCATAGAGACCCCTCCTTGGGTTTCTGAGGTGGTATCTCAACGGAAGTAGATTGACTAACCTTCCTTCTGAGGATTGCTGGTGGGTTTGAACCACCAGCCTTCTTGTTAGCAGCCAAATGCCTTAGGCACTACACCACCAGAGATCCCAGAGCACACAGACTGGGATAGAATTCCTGCCAGCCCAGAAGGTGGATGGGAGTGAGGGATGGCCACACTTCTGGCCACCAAGAGGGTACAAGGTAAAAGAGTAATAAGGGGAATATTGCACCTTTCCAGTTGTTGGCGTCAGGAATGTCCTTGCGGTTCCTGGCAAGTGGATCTTATTCCTAAGTCCCTGGAATCTGGGAGAACATTGTCTCTTTAAATATCCAAAATGATCAAACCACTTGTAAACATTCAAAATGGCTGCACCTTCTGGACAGGCAAAAGTCCACAGCTCAGCCTGCCTTCCTCTTCACTGCTTCCCCTTTTATTCACCAGTTAGCAGAGCAGTCCTCCATGCAATCCCTGGCTAGCAGGGCTGCTCTTTTAGGTTAATTCTTAGGTCCCAACACTACTTGGCAATATCCAAGTTGTCTGTGTAGTCAGGATTGCTGACAGATCACAGCTCCCTATATCTCCTTTTTTGGTGTTTTCATGCAAATTCTTCTACTAGTTGGAGTTTAGTCCACTTCTATATCCTTCCCATTAAAGCTCAGGGCTCCAGGATTATCTACTCTATCTGTGTTAATTGGTTACCCTTTTGTTTGTTGAAGAGGGTCTGTGCAGTCTTTCTGCCTGTTCTGCCACCTTACCAGAGCCTTCAGGCACTTCCTTTTTTGAGATACAATATTATAGCTGAAACTCTCCATTTATCCTATTCACCTTACTTCTTTCCTCAAAATAAGCACTATTTAGAAGTTGATGTGTTTCTTTGTCTATTTTTTTCCTACATATGTATATAACAGTAAGCGTAATGTAGTATTATTTTGTATTTCCAATATATATAAATGGTATCATAATAAATATATAATTTTGAAACTTGTCTATTCACTCAATATTATTTTTTTGAACTATAGTATTTGGATACATTTAGACCTAGCTCTTCATTATAACTACTGAATACCATTGTATGATTTACTCAATATGTTGTTACTATAAAATGTTATTATATGGATTCCCATTGTATTGTTGTTGTTGTTGTTAAGTGCCGTTGAGTCGTTCCCGATTCATAGCGACCCCATGCACAGCAGAACGAAACACTGCCCGATCCCACACCAGCCCCACAATCCCTGCTATACTTGAGCCCATCATTGCAGCCACCATGTCAATCCATCTCGTTGGAGGCCTCCCCCTCTTTC
>NW_006927530.1:4237-6929 GCF_000298275.1 Orycteropus afer afer | reverse complement strand
CAGCAGCCTGTCATGCTTTGCCAACCTTAGGACTTTCAGTAGGATTTGAATGAATGGCCTGCTGTGTGGTTTGGTAACATCGGCACTGTGCCTTTTTACTTGTCAGCCGTGGGCCTGTCAGCCTCAGCAGCCAGAAGCTGCCTGAGTGAAGAGATGCCTTTAGCTCCAGTGGGCTGGGAGCTGGAGGCAGTTGCTGAAGCCCAAGGTTGAGAGGCTTTCACGCAGCCCCTAGAGCCTGGCACTTTGAACTCAGACTTAAAGCCTCCAGAAATTGTAAGAATAAACTTCTGTTTCTTCAAGCCATCCATTTGTGGTATATTTCTGTTAGAGCGGCACTAGGTAACCAAAACCCTCCTTTCACCTCCCACCTCTGATAACCTTCAACCTTTACTTGACTTTTTATCGTTGTGATATCACACAGTATCTGTCCTTTTGTGATTGACTGATTTCACTCAGCGCAAAGTCCTCCAGGTTCATCCATGTTAGGAGATGTTTAGCAGATTCATCATTATTCTTTAACGTTGCACAGTATTCCAATGTGTGTATGTACCATAGTTTGTTGATCCGTTCTTCCTTTGACAGGTGTTTTGGTTGTTCCCCTCTTTTTGTTATTGTAAACAGTGCTGCAATTAACACAGATATGCCTATATCTGTTCATGTCATGGCTCTTATTTCTCTAGGATACATACCCACTAGTGGGATTGCTGGACCATATAATATTTCTATTTTCAACTCTTTAAGGAATCACCATACCTTTTTCCACAGAGATTACACCATGTTACAGTCCCACTAGTAGTGTATGAGGATTCCAGTCTCTCCACACCCTCACCAGCATTTATTGTTCTCTGGTTTTTGGAACTTGCTATTAGTGCTGGAGTAAGATGATATCTCATGGTTGTTTTGATTTGCATCTCTTTAATGGCTAATGCCTTTCCATGGGCAGTAAAACACAGGTGAACACCTTTCTGGTATTCTTTGCTTTCAGCCAAGATTCATTTGACATCAGCAATACTATCCCTCATTCCATGCCTTCTTCTGAATCCAACTTGTATTTCTGGCAGTTCTCTGTCAATGAACAGCTGCACACTTTTTTGTATTATCTTCAGCGAAATTTTACATGCATGTGATATTAATGATACTGTTCAGTAATTTCTGTTGGATCATCTTACCTTAGAATGAGAACAAATATAGATCTCTTCCAGCTGACTGGTCAGGTAGTTGTCTTCTAAATTTCTTGGCATAAATGAGTGAGCACCTTCATCACTGCAATCATTTCATGAAATATCGCAATATCTCATGAAATTCCATCAACTCCTGGAGCCTTGTTTTTCACCAATTCCTTCAGTGCAACATGAACTTCTTCCTTCAGTACTATTGGTTCTTGATCATATCCTACTTCCTGAAATGGTTGAATGTCAACCAATTCTTTTTGGTTCGGTGAGTCTGTGTATTCCTTTCATCTTCTTTTGATGCTTCCTACACTGTTCAATATTTTGTCCATAGAATATTTATTTGCATAGTTTTTTTAATATCCAAAGACATTTAACTATGTAGATCATAACAAATTTTGGATAACATTGCAAAGAATGGGAATTCAAAAACACTTAATTGTGCTCATGAGCAACTTATACATAGAACAACAGGCAGTTGTTTGAACAGAACAAGGGGACGCTGCATGGTTTAAAATCAGGAAAGGTGTGTCTCAGGGTTTGGCTACCTTTTCACTATACTTAATCTGTGTGCTGAGCAAATAATCTGAGAAGTAGACGATATGAAGAGAAGTGCAGCATCAGGACTGGAGGAAGACTCATTAACAACCTGCAATACACAGATGACACAATCTTACTTACTGAAAATGAAGAAGACTTGAAGCACTTACTATTAAAAATCAAAGACTACATACAGCCTTCAGTATATATTACACCTCAACATAAAGAAAATGAAAATTCTCATCAACTGGACCAGTAAGTGACATCATGATAAATGGAGAAAAGATTGAAGTTGTTGTTGTCATTGTTATTAGGTGCCACTGAATCATCTCTGAGTCTTAAAAACCCTATGCACAGCAGAACAAAACACTGCCTGGTCCTGAGACAGCTCCACGGTTCTTGCTATACTTGAGCTCATTGCCGCCGCCACCATATCAATCCACCTTGTTGAGGGCCTTCCCCTCTTTCATCGACCCTCCACCTTACCAAGCATGACATCCTTTTTCAGGGAATGGTCCTCTCTGACAACATGACCAAAGTAGGTGAGAGGAAGTCTGGCCATTCTCACCTCCAAGGAGGTTTCTGGCTTCACTTCCTCCAGGACAGACCTGTTAGTTCTCTTAGCAGTCCACAGTAGTTTCAGCATTCTTGGCCAACAACACAGCTCAGAAGCATCAACTCTTCTTTGGTCTTCCTTATTTGTTGTCCAACTCTCACATGCATATGAGGTGATTGAAAATACCATGGCTTGTGTCAGGCGGCACCTTAGTCCTCAAAGAGACATCTTAGCTCTTCAGCACTTGAAAGAGGTCCTTTGCAGCTTATTTACCCAGTGCTACACGTTGTCTAGTATCCTGAGTGCTGCTTCCATTGGGGTCAATTGTAGAACCAAGCAATGTGAAGCCTTTGACAATTTCAATCTTTTCTCCATTTATTGTAATGCTGCTTATAGGTCCAGTTGTGAGGATTTTTGTTTTCTTTAT
>NW_006927530.1:0-3920 GCF_000298275.1 Orycteropus afer afer | reverse complement strand
ACAATCAAGTGTTCTGGAATTCCCATTCTTCTCAATGTTATCCATAATTTGTCATGATTCACACAATCAAATGCTTTTGCATAGTCAATAAAACAAATAAACATCTGTCTGGTATTCTCTGCTTTAAGCCAAGACCCATCTGACATCCGCAATGGTATCCCTTGTTCGATGTCCTCTTCTGAATCCAGCTTGCACCTCTGTAAGTTCTCTGTCAATATACTGCTGCAACCGTTTTTCAATTATCTTCAGTAAGATTTTACTTGCATGCAATATTAATGATATTGTTCAATAATTTCCACATTCTCTTGGATCACCTTTCTTTGGGATAGACACAAATACGGATTTCTTCCAGTCAGTTGGCCAGGTAGCTGTCTTCCAAATTTCATGGCATAAATGAGTAAGCATCTCCAGTACTGTATCCCTTTGTTGAAACATCTCAGTGGGTGATCTGTCAATTCCTAGAGGTTTGTTTTTTGCCAAATAGTTGGATGTCACCAATAGTTTTTGATACAGTGATTCTATGTATTCCTTCCATCTTCTTTTGATGCTTCCTACAACTTTCAATATTCTCCCCATAGAGTCCACCAGTATTGCAACTCAAGGCTTGAATTTTTTCTTCAGTTCTTTCAGCTTGAGAAATGCCAAGCATTTTCTTCCCTTTTGGTTTTCTAACTCAAGGTCTTTGCACATTTCATTATAATATTTTATTTTGTGTTCTCACACTGCCCTTTGAAATCTTCTGTTCAGATCTTTTGTTTCAGCATTTCTTCCATTCACTTTAGCTACTCTCAGTTCAAGAGCAAGTTTCAGAGTCTCGTCTGACATCCACTTTGGTCTTTTCTTCCTTTCCTGTCTTTTTAATGACATTTTGCTTTCTTCTTGCATGACATTCTTGATGTCATCCCACAACTTGTCTGGTCTTCGGTCGTTGGTGTTCAATGTGTCAAATCTATTCTTCAGAGGGTCTCTAAATTCAGGAGGGATATAACCCTGGTCATATTTTAGCTCTCACAGCATTATTTTAATTTTCTTTAGTTTCCACTTGAACTTGCATATGAGCAACTGATGGTCTGTTCCACAGTCAGCCTCTGGCCTTGTTTTGGCTAGAGATATTGAGCTTCCCCATTGCCTCTTTCCACAGATTTAGTCAATCTGATTTCTGTGTATTCCATATGGCAAAGTCCATATGTATAGCTGCCATTCATGTTGTTGAAAAAAGATATTTGCAATGAATATGCTATTGGTCTTGCAAAATTGTATGATGCAACATCCAGCATCATTTCTATCACAAAGGCCATATTTCCCAACTACCAATGATTCTTCTTTGTCTCCAACTTTCACATTTCAATTACCAGTAATTAATACATCTTGATTGCATGTTTGGTCAATTTCACACTGCAGAAGTTGGTAAAAATTTTCAATTTCTTTAACTTTGGCTTTAGTAGTTGATGCATAAGCTTGAATAATAATAGTATTAGATGGCCTTCCTTGTGGGTGTATGGATATTATCCTATCACTGCCAACATTGTACTTCAGGATAGATCTTGAGATGTTCTTTTTGATGATGAATGCAACACCATTCCTCTTCAGTTTGTCATTCCTGGCATAGTAGATCATATGATTGCCTGATTCAAAATGGCCAATACCAGTCCATTTCAGCTCACTAACATCTAGGATATAGACCTTTATGCATTCCATTTCATATTTTTACAACTTCCATTTTCTAGATTCATACTTCATACATTCCATGTTCCAATTATTAATGGATGCTTGCAACTATTTCTTCCCATTTTGAGTCTTGCTCCATCAGCAAATGAAGGTCCTATAAGCTTTACTTCATCCACATCATTAAGGTTGACTGTATTTTGAAGTGGAAGTTCTTCCTTAGTCATATTTGAGTGCTGTGATAGTTGGACCTGTGTGTCAACATGGCTGGACCACAATTCTGTGTGGTTTAAGCAATTGTGATGTGGGTTGGATCCAATGTATATGTTTGAATCAGATGTATATGTTTTGAGCAGCCAATCCATTGAAAGGGAGTTTCCCTAGGGGTGTGGCCTGCTTCCAGTATATTTATGGTCATCCTGGGAAAAGAGACACTCTTCTGTGGATCGGGATCCTGTTGTGCTGTCTACAACTTTCCCTGAGCAAAATATCCACCATTCAGCCTGGAGATCTTGGATTTCTCATTTGTTGGAATCAACAACTGGTACTGCCTGCCAACCTTGAGCTCTTCAGCCCCTACAGCTGTGTGAGGTGGGAAAAGCCTCCAGCTTGACGTTTGATCCAAGAACTTGGGGCTTGCCAACTTCTGTAAGTTTGTGAGCCATTTTCCTAAAATAAATTTCTCTTTCTCTCTCTATATATATATGAGCTTCCCAAGCCTCCTAGAGCCGGGAAAGGGAGGGAGCAGGAGCAGCCTCGGGGACCTCAGGAGTGGAAGGATATACAGGTAAAAAAGGACAAGAGGCAAGGCTAGGCCCCAAGTCCCCTAGAGCCAGGAAAAGGAGGGTGCAGCTGGGGACCACAGAGTGGCAGGTTCCAGGTAGGAATTAGGTAGGAGGAGCGTGCAGAGGTTTCCAAC
Organism: Orycteropus afer afer; assembly: GCF_000298275.1. Taxonomy (NCBI): domain Eukaryota; kingdom Metazoa; phylum Chordata; class Mammalia; order Tubulidentata; family Orycteropodidae; genus Orycteropus; species Orycteropus afer. Next base: position 1,336 of record NW_006927530.1, on the reverse strand, counting down.
AGCTAAGAGAGACAAATTTGTCTGTCAGTTTGTCATCCTATGAGGCTTGTACGTTGCTGTGAGGCTTGAGGCTGTGCCACTGGTGTTTCAGATGCCAGCAGACATGCACATGGTGCACAGATTTCAATGTAGCTTACAGACTAAGACAGACTAGGAAGAAGGAGGAGGCCATCCACTTCTCAAAAATTGGCCAGGGAAAACCTTATGAATAGCAAAGGAACACTATCTGATACATTACTGGGCAACTTTATGAATAGCTTGGAAACACTGTCCAACACTGTGCAGGAAGACTAGCCCTTGGGTTGGAAGGCACTCAAAATAGGACTGGGCAAGAGCTGCCTCATTACAGTAGAACCAACCATAATGATATGGACCAAGTAAATCTTTCAGGACCTCCATGTGCTGACGTGGCATGACTCAAATTGAGGAGAAACAGCAGCAAACATCCATAAATAATCAGAACATGGCAGGAACGAAGTATGAATCTAGGAAAATTGGAAGTTGTCAAAAATGAAATGGAATGCATAAAGATTGATATCCTAGGCATTAGTGAGCTGAAATGGACCGGTTTTGGCCATTTTGAATCAGACAACCATATGATCTACTATGCCAGGAATGACAAATTGAAGAGGAATGGCGTGGCATTCATCATCACAAAGGATGTTTCAAGATCTGTCCTGAAGTACAATGCTGTCAGTGATAGGATAATATCCATACACCTACAAGGAAGACCAGTTAATAGGACTATTCAAATGTATGCACCAACCACCAAAGCAAAAGATGAGGAAATTGAAGAGTTTTATCAACTTCTGCAGTCTGAAATTGACCGAAAATACAATCAAGATGTGTTGCTTATCACTGGTAATTGGAATGCAAAAGTTGGAAACAAAGAAGAATCACCAGCAGTTGGAAAATTTGTCCTTGGTGACAGAAATAACACTGGAGATCGCATGATAGAATTTTGCAAGACCAACGATTTATTCATTGCAGATACCTTTTTTCAACAACACAAATGGTGGCTATACACGTGGGCTTCACCAGATGGAGTACACATGAATCAGATTGACTACATCTGTAGCAAGAGGAGATGGAAAACCTCAAGATGTTCAACCAAAACCAGGCCAGGAGCTGATTGTGGAACAGACCATCAACTGCTCATATGCAAGTTCAACATGAAGTTGAAGACAATTAAAACAAGTCCACGAGAGCCAAAATATGACCTTGGATATATCCCTCCTGAATTTAGAGACCATCTAAAGAAAAGATTTGATGCCTTGAACACCAATGACCAAAAAACAGAAGAATTGTGGGATGACATCAAGAGCATCATCCATGA
>NW_006927529.1:4618-5081 GCF_000298275.1 Orycteropus afer afer | reverse complement strand
CACCAATCCCCCTGTGAGTGGTTGACAGTGGTAGCTGGGCACCATGTAGTTCTTCTGGTCTCATGGTCTTATAGGCTGAGGATCACATTATCAACCAGTCCCTTGCATGAATTGTTTCCATGTGTCTTTGATTTTCTTCATTCTTCTTTGCTCAGGATGAGAAGAGACCCATCCTTGCATCTAGATGGATGCTTGCAAGTTTTTAAGATCCCAGTTGCTGCTCACCAAAGTAGGATGAAGAACAATCTTCTTGTGTAGTATGTTATGCCAATTGAGCTTGATGTCCCCTGAGACCATGGTCCTGAGCCCACAGGTCCAGCTACTTGCTCCCTCTGGGAAGCTGTCTGTGGCCAAGAAGTCACCACAACCTTATCCCTTGTCAAATGTATACACCTGGACATTCTTACAGCACATACAAATATGCTTGTAGAAATATTGCCTGCCAATCCTATACATGGTCATG
>NW_006927529.1:2148-2961 GCF_000298275.1 Orycteropus afer afer | reverse complement strand
TTCATATTCTCCTTATTCTTTATCTACCTTTTTCTCTTATTTCCCTATCCCCAGATATTGCAGGGTTTTTTTTCTTTATCCCTTTTTTCTTTTTTTGGTTACTGTTCCTGTGTGATTACAAGGTGTGTTTTTTCTCCACTTGCTTTTACTTTTTTGATGGTTATTCAATTGCTATTTTTGTCTAATTGAGTAGAAGACAGCAACAGTCCCCATAAGACACAACTACACCCACACTTCCTGCAGCTTTGCTTACTGAGTGAGAGGCACCACTTCCTTCTCCACCAACGGACCAATGATAAACAACCACAAAGAAAAGCCTGACTCATCCTTTGCTGCTCTTCATAAAGGCTTAACACAGATCTAAATACAATAATGCCATGATGTCTCTGAGACGACAGACCATCAGAGTCCACACAAAGAAGCAGGATAAAGTGGTAGAAACAAGGGAGCAGGATACAGACCCAGAACACATCCCTGAGGAAGATGCAGCAGTGGAACTCTCTGACAAGGAATTCAAAAGAATTATCTTTAGGTATCTTCAAAGGATTGAGAGACAGACAAAGGAAAACACAGACAAAACCTTAGAAGAATTTTGGAAGAAAAATACAAGAACAAAATATAAAAATAAATGAAAAATTAGAAATTATTCTAAATCTACACATAGAAATCCAGAAGATTAATACTAAATTGTCAGAAATAGGTAAAACATTGAAAGGACAAAAGAGTAGAATTGATGCAATGGAAGACAGAATTAATGAGATTTAAGACAAATACTTGAATACTTCTTTGGAAAGGGATCAATCAGAAAAAAGA
>NW_006927529.1:0-801 GCF_000298275.1 Orycteropus afer afer | reverse complement strand
ATATAGAATTGTATTTATATAGTGTAACTGTGTATGCATTTTCTCTCTTTTATATGTTTTTGCTAACACTATCTAATTTTACCATAAAATAAGGAGGAAAAGGAAAGAAGTGGGTTCAGGTAGGAATCCCAGGAAATTAAAAGAATAGGTTGCAAACTAAAACACACAGCTCTGGCAAAAGATGATCATTTTCACAGATCTTCATCTCAATTCAATTTAACTCTATATCCTGATCCCTGCCTAGATATGGAAAATCCATCTCTTTGTGGTGAGTGGCAGCAAAGATATTAAAAGTCATTAAGAACACAGAGTTTTAAACTATATGAAGGAACATAGCAAACACTGGGGCTAAAAAGTTAGCTTTCGGAAGTCCCCCTGCCCGCACCACTTTACTTTATCTTTCTTTCCATGATGTCTAGGTGACTTGGATATGTGCTACCAAAGAGAGTATAGGTATCATATAAGTTACTGGATGGACTGACTTCACAAATCCTAATCCTACTAATCAGTCCTGATACTGCACCTCCTTTTATGCTCTGGATTCTCCTTCCAAATACTCACTTTGATCAATATTGTTTTATCAACTGATTCTTCTATAAATGCTTTTCTGAAACATCATGCCCACGTTTTTGTTGTTGTTGTTGTTAAGTGCCGTCGAGTCATTTCCGACTCATAGCGACCCCATGCACAGCAGAACGAAACACCACCCGACCCCGCGCCAGGCCCACAATCCCCACTATACTTGATCCCATCATCGCAGCCACCGTATCAATCCATCTCGTTGAAGGCCTCCCCCTCTTT
>NW_006927528.1:6244-6716 GCF_000298275.1 Orycteropus afer afer | reverse complement strand
ACGCACTGAAATCGAGTCAGATCCGACTCATAGTGATCCCTCCTTGGGTTTCCTAAGCAGTATCAATATGAAAGTAGATTGCTCATCCTTCCTTCCGAGGAGCGACTGATGGGTTTGAACTGCCAGCCTTCTGGTTAGCAGTCAAATTCCTTAGGCAGTATGCCCCAGAGCTCCCCTACTTACAATAGGATATTTTAAAGGAATGACAGATAAAACAAGTAAACCCAAATTCAGTTAGATGGGTAAGATTTACACAATGTGAATAACAAAATATACTTAATTGACAGAACACTTTAACTGAAAGTTCCAGAATAGATCATATGCTGGGCCATCAGACAAGCCACTAGAAACTCAAAGCCATCAGCCACATCTCAGAAGGAACACTGGGCAATCTACTTCTGTAGGATACCTCCTTCAAACCCAACAAGGGGTCGCAATGAGTCCAATGGACTCCACGGTGCTGAGTTTTTAT
>NW_006927528.1:2657-4108 GCF_000298275.1 Orycteropus afer afer | reverse complement strand
TCTTTCTTTCACCAAACTGGGCAGAATTCCTTTGATCACCTGGGTCCCAGTCTGATTACTCTAACTAAAATGTTCTGTCCTGTGGACCTCTGAGGGTCACAAGAGTTCGCTTTTAGTGGTTGGCTGTGGCTAGGAAGTTACCATAACTTTGTCCCTTGTTAGCTCTTTTACATATATGGATATTGTTACAGCACAAATATGTAGAAATTTTGTCTGTCAACCTTGTATACGGTCATAGGTGTTTTCCCTTTTGCCTAGACATGCCAGCTCATTCAGCCTCTCTATCCATCTATTCACCCATAGGTGAATATTTATTTTGAGTGATAACACAGTAATCTATATGTGTAAGGGCTTACCTTTTTTCTCTCTACCTCTTGTGTATCTCTCTCTGTCTTACTTTCCTTAGTGTTATTGTGTTGGTCAATCGACTTCGTAAGTTGCCTTTTCCTTCATGCAAATTAATACTTGTCTCTACCTGTCTGGCAGGGTTCCCTCCCCTGCCTTCCCCTTCCATCTCTGGTAACCAACAAAGAAAGCTTCCTTCCATATATTTCCTTGACTGTTTACAATAGTGAACTAATCAATATTTGTCCTTCTGTGATTGGCTTACTTCGCTCAGCATAGTGTCCTCCAAGTTCATCCATGTTATGCAGTGTTTCACAGATCCTATATTATTCTTTAGTGTTGCATACTATTCCTTTGTGTATGTACTGTACTTTGGGTCACCATTCTTCTGTTGATGGACATTTAGGTTTTTTCCAACTCTTTACTATTGTGAATAGTGCTGCAATGAACATGGATGTGTGTAAATCTGTTCGTGTGTTGGCTTTCACTTCTTTAGGATATACACCTAGTAATGAGATTGCTGGGGTAAATGGTATTTCTAATTCCCACTTTTCAAGGAATCACCACATTCATTTCCACAGTGGTTGTATCATTTTACATTCCCACCAACAGTGTATGAGAGTCCCAGTCTCTCCACATCTTCACCAGCTTTGTAATTTTCTATCTTGTTGAACAACATTGCTATTAGTGCTGAGGTGAGATGGTATCTTATTGTTGTTTTGATTTGCATTTCTCTAATGCTAATGATGAGAGTTCTGATAGCATAGTGCCTAAGGCATTTGACTGCTAACCACAAGGCTGGTGGTTCAAACCCACCAGCCACTCTTCAGCAGGAAGGTTGGGCCATCTACTTCCATAGTGATACTGCTTCGGAAACCGAAGCAGGGGTCGCTTTGAGTCGGATCCAACTCGATGGCAGTGCATTAATGCTAATGATTGTGAACATTTTTCATGTATTTGTTGGCTGCCTGCATATATGTGTGTGTGTGTGTATATATATATATATATATATATATATATATATATTTTAAATTGTGATTTGGGTGAACATTTACAGAGCAAATTCACTTTCCATACAGCAGTTCACATATACTTTGTCTCATGTC
>NW_006927528.1:0-1333 GCF_000298275.1 Orycteropus afer afer | reverse complement strand
AAAAATGTGGATGGAATCTGGATTGGGATTTCATTGAATGTATAGATTGCTTTGGGTAGTATTGATATTTTCACAATGTTCAAACTGCTTATCCATGAGCATAGTATGTTCTTCCATTTATGAAAATCTCTTGCAGTTTCTTGGAGTAGGATTTTGTATTTTTCTTTATATAGGTCCCTGGTAAGATTTATTCCCGAGTATTTTATTTATTTATGGTGTAGCTATTGCAAATGCTCTGGTAGTGTAGTGCCTAAGGCGCTTGACTGCCAACCAGAAGTCTGGCGATTCAAACCCACCAGCCACTACTAAGAAGGAAGATGGGTCAATCTACTTCTGTAGTGATACTACCTCAGAAACCCAAGGAGGGGTCGCTATGGGTCGGGTTCGACTTGATGGCACATGACAACAACAACATTGTAAATGATATCAATCTCCTTATTTCCTTTTCAGCAATCTCTTTATCGGTGTAGAGGAATCCAACTGACTTATATGTTGATCTTTTATTCTGCCACTATGCTAAATCTCTCAATTAGTTTCAGTCATTCTCTTGTTGAGTCTCTTGGATTTTCTATGCATGGGATCACACCATCTGCAAATAGAGCATGTATAATGCCTTGATATCACCTCAGAACTCATCTGGTCTTTAGTCATTGCTTTTCAGTGAGCCAATTCTATTCTTGAGTTGGTGTGAAAATTCCAGTGAGATATCCTCACAGTTGTATTTTGGTTTCCTTCATTAGTCATCAGGGAAATGCAACTCAAAAACTACTGTGAGATACCATTTCCCACTACTATGGTGGCCTTAGTCAATAATATGGAAGCTAACAAGTGTAGGCATAGAAGTGGACCAACGGAAACTTTCATATATTATTGGTGGGAATGTAAAATGGAGCAGTTGCTATGGTAAACAGTTCAGCAGCTTCTCAAAATGTTAAACATGGAGTTACCATATAGCACAGCATTTCTACTCCCAGGTACATACCAAGTGAAATACAAGCACATGTTTTTGTAAAAACTTGCATATGAAAAAAGTAGAAAAAAAAACACAAACTTCTATCAGCTTATGACTTTTGTTTTTGCTGTTGTTAAGTGCCATCGAGTCGTTTCCAACTCATAGCAAACCCATGCACAGCAGAACGAAACACTGCCCGTTTCCGCGCCAGCCCCACAATCCCTGCTATACTTGAGCCCATCATCGCAGCCACCATGTCAATCCATCTCCTTGAAGGCCTTCCCCTCTTTCGTCGACCCTCCACCCCACCAAGCATGACATCCTTCTCCAGGGAATGGTCCCTTCTGACAACATGACCAAAATAGGTGAGACGAAGTCTGG
>NW_006927527.1:6652-7301 GCF_000298275.1 Orycteropus afer afer | reverse complement strand
GTTTGTTTAATAAATGGTGCTGGCAAAACTGGAGATCCATTTGCAGAAAATTGAAACAAGATCTGTACCTCACACCATACACAAAAACCAACTCCAGATGGATCAAAGACTTAAATGTGAAACCTAAAACTATGCAGTTCCTCAAGGAAAATATTGGGGCAAATTGAAGGGCACTAATATTTGGCATAAATAGACTATCAAGCATAACTCAAAATGCACAAACAGCAGAAGAAAAACCAGATGATTGGGACCTTTTAAAAATTAAATTTTTATGTGCTACTAGTGCCTAAGGCACTTGACTGCTAACCAGGAGGCTGGCGGTTCAAACCCACCTGCCACTCCTCGGAAGGAAGGTTGGGCAATCCTACTTCTGTAGTGATAACTGCCTTGGAAACCCAAGGAGGGGTCACTAGGAGTTGGGGCCGACTCAATGGCAAATGACAACAACAACAACAACCAAAGATTTGTCCAAAAGAGTCAAGAGAACCTACAGATGGCGGAAAAATATTTGGTAAAAATGTATCTGACAAGGGACTTATCTCTAGAATTTATAGAAAACTTCAACACCTCAGTAACAAAAAGACAAACAATCCAATTAAAAAATGGGCAGAAGACATGAATAGACACTTCACCAAGGAGGATATTCAAG
>NW_006927527.1:0-4374 GCF_000298275.1 Orycteropus afer afer | reverse complement strand
GGAGAAAACAATCATGGGAGAAAGAAGAGATGCTTATGCACAGGGAGACAGCTCAGGGGGCAGGAGTGTATGGAGGGATGGACACTGGGAAGAGGGAACTATGGGGAGGAAGTGGGAGGGGAGCTGTTGCATTGTGGTAAACTGTGGTCAATGACATGAGAAAACTGCTGTATGGAAAGTGAATTTGCTCTGTAAATCTTCACCAAATCACAATTAAAAAAGAAGAAGAAGAAGAAGATGGAAGGAATACACAGAGTCACTGTACAAAAATAAAAAATAAAAATAAAAAGGAGTCTTAGGAATCCAGAAGACCATACAAGAGAAAGGAAGCCAGAAAACAAGGACAGAACTACTCACCAGCAACAGTTCCTGAGCATTGGGGTGGGTGTTTTTAGAATATTGGAGGATACTTGGAGTGGCATCAAGACAGCCCTACCTGACCAGACTTGTCAGATTTGTTTGGATCACCCTGTCCTTGCATTTGCTCAGGACCAGGTCCTGATTGCCAGCTACTCTCTGTGGGGAATGCCCTGGAGACTATGCCAGAGACTGAGGGGAGACCCCCACTGATCTCCTGGTTACTGGTGGTGAGCTCTTCTTGCTCATTCCCCATCTGGAAATATACAGGATGTGTACTCCCATGTAAGCACCTGCAACAGAGGCTTGTATCCACCCTTGTCCATCCCTGTGCCAGCCACACTCACTGGTGATCCATGGTTCACACTCCTGTGTTGTCAGACCTCCAAACAGAGACATGTGCTTGTTTTCTCTGACTACCTTCATGCCACCCTGCCTACCCAGAAACTGGTGGTGCAAGTTCCTGTGCCACCTACACCTGGTGACCTATGGAGTCTTGCCCCAACCCATCCATAACCAGCAGTGTGCACACACAGTATCCAAGTGACCAGCAAGAATGATCCTTGTACTTATACCCTGGTGACCAGCCTGATACACACATCACCTCATTAGTAAATCCAGTCACATCCTGATAAACTCCATCTGCACCTCTGCCAAACAATGAGGAAGAGATCCTAGTGCCCTCATCTAACATCCACTCACCTGCAGCAGCACAGATACACACAACAACAGTTCTTGCAGGATGTCTGTATTTGCACTGAAACCCCTTGGTACCTTACCACCTATTGAGACTCAAATTCATGCATGCACAGCTGGCCTACCTCATCCATTTGGGTAGCACTCCCTCACAGTGAATATGGAGATGTCCTACCCTGACTTAAAGAGAATATACTACTAACTGCTAGAACAAACCCAGAGATTTCCAACTCTCTGTTCTAACAGAAGATACCACAAATGGGTTTGAACAAACAGTATTTTATTCTCTTAAAGTTTTGGAGGCTAGAAGTCCAAGTTCAAAGTGTCAGGTTTAGGGGCTGGGTGAAAGTCCCTCAACCTTGGGCTCCAGCTCTGCCTCTTGCTCCTGGCCCACTGAAGCTAGAGGCATCTCTTCACTCAGGCAGCTTCTGGTTGCCAAGGCTAACAAGCCCAAGGTCAACAAATAAAATGGCACAGTCCCAATATAACCAAAACCACATGGCAGGCCATTGATTCAAGTCCCATTAACAGTCCCAAGAGTGGCAGACAACATAGCAGGCTGTGGAATGATGACTCAGCTACCTGAAGGATTTAACTGTGCCAAAAGCTGGAGACCTTCCTCAAAGTTGCTTCTTATATACAGGAAGCAGATCAGCTAAAGCATCTACTCAGCTGCTCCAGTAGATTCCACCATGGAGTTAATTACCAGTCTCACCATTGCTGTCCAGCCACTCAAAACCAGGCCCAGCCAAGTTTACACATAACCTAACTTACCACACCCAGTATCAGGAAAGAACCTGCTCTCCCATCTTCACTCAATCCAGTAAAGGAAGACATATAAGCCTACTCACAGAGGACTCACACATGGGTGAGACCCACCATACCAACTAGTGAGATGAAAACACACCCATCCAACAGATATCACCAAAGTCACACAGAGATCAGGAACAAAAAAACAATGATAAATAAAATAATACAAAGGAAGAAAGAAATTCTAAACAGAAAGAGAAGAAACAAAGCTCCAAGTAGATCAAAACAAAACAAAACAAAATCAGTACAAAACAAACATACATACAATCAATAAACAAACAAATAAATAAACACCTTAACACCTTGGAAACAACAGATGATAACAAATCATGTGAAGAAACAGGATAAAATGCCTCAAAGTGAGAGAAACCTTCCTGAGGAAAATACGATAATAGAACTATCTGACAAGGAATTCAAAAGACTTTTGTATAGGATCTTCAAAGAGATCAAGGACTACTGACAAACCCTAGGAGAATCAAGAAAGCAATACAAGAACAAAATGAAAAACTAAATAGACAATTAAGAACCATAAGAAAACAACAACTATAATTTCAGAAGATGAAAAAAGAATGTATATCAGAAATAGATAATGTAATGGAAGGGCAGAGAAGTAGAATGAAACCAATGGAAGAAAGAATCAGCAAAATAGAGGACAAATCCCTTTATACTAATTAGTCTGAAGAGTGACGAAAAAAAAGAAAAGAAAAATTTAAAAAGCCCAAGAGTTATGTGGACCACTATCAAGAGAGCAGAAATAAATGATATAGAAAATAAAAATAATAAATAATAGAATCAACTAGACTAGAAATTTGTTCCTTGAGAGGATCAATAAAATTGATAAACCACTGGCTGAACTGACACAGGGAAAAAAATGAAAAGATGTAAATAACCACGAAAAGAAGTGAGATGGGTGATATTACAACTGAACCAAATGAGATAAAAAGGAGCATAGAAGAATATTATGAAAAAAATGTATTGTAACAAATTTGAAAACCTAGAAGAAATGGACAAATTTCTAGAAACAAACTGCCTACCTAAACTAATACAAACTGAGGAAGAAAATTTGAACAAACTCATAACAAAAAAAGAAATTGAAGGTTATTTTTTAAAAAATCAAAGAAACAATCCTGATCCAGACAGCTTCACTGGAATTCTACCAAACATTCAGAGAAGAGTTAATGCCAATTCTACTAAAATTATTCCAGATCATAGAAAAAGAAGGAATACTCCCTAATTCATTCTATGAAGTCAGAGTAGCCCTGATATCAAAGACAGGCAAAGTACATATAAAGAAAATTACAGATCAATATTCCTCATAAATATAGAAGTAAAACTTCTCAACTGAATTGAACAGCATGCCAAATGACAATACATCATGATCAAGTGGAATTCATAGTAAGGATGCAAGGATTGTTCCACATTAGAAAATCAATCAATGTAATTTACCACAAAAATAGAGCAAAGAAAAATAATCACATGATCATCTCAATCCATAGAGAAAAAGCATTTCACAAAAATCCAGCACCTTTTCCTGATAAAAACTGTCAGCAAAATAGAAATAAATGGGAAATTCCTCAACATAATTAAGGGAATATATACAAAACACATTGTGCCAGAAAATGAGCCCATCAGGTTGGAAGGCACAAAATATGAAGAGCTGTCTCTTCAAAGTATAGTTGACCTTAATGATGTAGATGGAGTAACACTTTTGAGACCTTCATTTGCTGGTGGAGCATGACTCAAAACGGGAAGAAACAGCTGCAAACATTCATTAATAGTTGGAATGTGGAATGTACAAATTATGAATCTAGAAAAATTGTAAGTGGTAAAAAATTAAATGGGACACATAAAGGTAGATATACTTTAGGCATTAATGAGCTGAAAGGACTAGTATTGGACATTTTGAATCAATAATCATATGGTCTACTATGTTGGGAATGACAAATTGAAGAGGAATAGCATTGCATTCATCATCAAAAAGAACATTTCAAGATGTATCCTGAAGAACAACACTGTCAGTGATAGGATAATATTCATATGCCTACAAGGAAGATGTGTTAGATTGGGTTCTCTAGAGAAACACAAAAACCAACAAGCATGTATATATATATATACAGAGAGAGAGAGAGAGAGAGAGAGAGTGAAATTTATCTTAGGAAAATGGCTCACAAACGTATAGATGCTGGCAAGTCCAAAGTCCCTGGAGGAAACTTCGGACTGGCAGCAGCCTTAGCTTCTGCAAGCGCAGGGGGCCAAGAAATTCAAAGCTGGCAGGCAGTACACTGGTTGTTGACTCCAACAAAAGACAAATCCAAGATCTCCAGGCCGAGCGGTGGGCTGCTCACTCACAGAAGTTTGTAGTCCACACACCAGGGTTCCAATCCCTCAAAGAATGTCTCTCTTCCCAGGATGTCCCTGGATATCTTGGAAGCAGGCCACACCCCTAGGGAAACTCCCCTTGGGCAGACTGGCCATTCAGAACACAGTCATCTGATCCCATCATGGGAACAA
>NW_006927526.1:6428-6978 GCF_000298275.1 Orycteropus afer afer | reverse complement strand
AATCTCTTTGTTGGTGTAGAGGAATCCAACTGATTTTTGGCTGTTGATCTTATATCTTGCCATGATGCAAAATCTCTCAATTAGTTCCATTAGATTTTTGACTGAGTCTCTTGGGTTTTCTAGGTATAGGGTCATATCATCAGCAAATAGGGATAGTTTGACTTCTTCCTTGCCAATTTGGCTGCCTTTGATTTCCCTTTCTTGCCTCATGGCCCTGGGTAGGACTTCCAGTACAATGCTGAATAGAAATGGTGATAGCAGGCATCCTTTTCTGGTTCCTGTTATCAAGAGGAATGGTTTCAGTTTCTCTCCATTTAGAATAATGTTGGCTGTTGGTTTTGCATAGATGCCCTTTATTATGTTGAGAAACGTCCTTTCTATTCCTATTTTGCTGAGAATTTTGATCAGGAATGGGTGTTGGATTTGATCAAATGTCTTTTCTGCATCAATTCATATGATCATGTGGTTCTTCTCCTTTGTTTTATTTACACGGTGGATGACGTTGATTGTTTTTCTAATGTTGAACTATCCTTGCATACCTGATATGAAC
>NW_006927526.1:2604-3862 GCF_000298275.1 Orycteropus afer afer | reverse complement strand
TTGGACATTTGGGACATCTTTGACCTCCGCCTCATGGGGACCAGCCTCGTGCTGATCTTTCTAAGAGAAATTGTTCAAGCACCCTGGTTTCTTTGTTTCATATTATTTTTTGTGCTGAGCTCATTATGTTCATGGATTGTGTTATTATTTTCTTTGTTGCTATTGCTTTAGTATTTGCTGAATATTTGTGCTTGTCCTCTTTTTTATTGTGATATGAAGGTTTATTATTTGTCTTTGAGGTTACCCCGTGATTTATAATTTTCTCCCTGAGTTTAGAACAGTCCATTTTATCTTACAACTTTCTTTACTCCCTTACCATTTAGAAGTTCTGTAACTACACAGCATTTTCCCTCTTTTGGTATGGAGTTGTCCTCACTTGCCAATTGTTGTCTCTGGTTCCCTGTTTACAATTTCATAAGCTTGTTTTACTTTGGATATGTCCATAGCTATGATTTCTGGGTTATGTATTAATGGTTGGTTATTTTCTATTTTTGGTTCTCTGTTCAAAGAACTCCCTTTAGTATCTCTTGTAAGGTTGGCCTTGTTTTAACAAATTCCCATAGTTTCTGCTTATCTGGAAATATCTTAAATTCACCATCATATTTATGGGACAGTTTTGCTGGGTGTATAATTCTTGGTTGAAAATTTTTCTCTTTCAGGGTTTTATATATACCATCCCATTGCTTTCTTGCTTGCATGGTTTCTGCTGAGAAATCAGAACTTATTCTTACTGCTTGTCCTTTGTAAGTAACCTTTTGTTTTCCCTGTGCTGCTTCCAGGATTCTTTCTTTGTCTTTGGTTTTGGTGAGTTTGATGATGATATGTTTTCATTATTTTCTTTTGGTGTCTATCCTGTTTGGGTTTCCTTGGACTTCCTGAATGGATATATTCTCATCTTTCGTTATATCAGGCAAGTTCTCCTCCAACAAATCTTGGGCAATTTTCTCAATGGTTTTATTATTCTCTTCCTTTTCTGAAATTCCAGTGACACGTAAATTATTCCTATTGATGGTATCCCACATGAACTTTAGGCTTTCTTCATTTTGTTTTGATCTTTTTTCTGATTGATCCTTTTCCAAAGAAGTATTTGGGTATTTGTCTTCAATCTCATTAATTCTGCTTTCCGTTGTATCAGTTCTGCTCCTTTGCCTTTCCAATGTGTTATCTATTTCTGACAATTTAGTATTAATCTCCTGGATTTATATTTGTAGATTTAGAATCATTTCTAATTTTTCATTTATTTTGTCATTTTGTTCTT
>NW_006927526.1:0-2144 GCF_000298275.1 Orycteropus afer afer | reverse complement strand
CCACTCAGTTAGACAAAAATAACAATTGAATAACCATCAAAAAAGTAAAAGCAAATGGACAAAAAGCACACTGTGTAATCACACAGGAACAGTAACCAAAAATGAAAAAAGGGGGAAAAAAAAAACCCTGTAATATCTGGGGAGAGGGCAATAACAGAAAAAAAGGTAGAGAAGGAGAATAAAGAAGAAAAAAATGGGAAAATGCAAAAAGAAAAACAAGGAATGGGATTAACCATGAGAAAGAGAAATATTTAAACTAGGGAAAGGGAAAAGAAAAAAAGCTGAAAACTAGAAACTGAGAGGGGCAGAATAAAGAATAATAGTAAAAAGGACAAAGGTAATAAATAGTAATAGTTGTAAAACAGACAAAAACAAAGTAAAAAACAGAAAAAAGAAAAAAAAAAATTGGGGCAGGTTGGGCAGGGCACCCAGGCTCCATCCAAGCACACAGACTGGGACGGGATTCCTGCTGGCCCAGAATGTGTGTGGGAGTGAGGGATGGCCACATCTCTGTTCACCAAGAGGGTGTAGAGTATAATGGTAAGAAGGGGAATGTCACACCTTTCCAGTCATCCAGGTCCGGAATATCCTTGTGGTTCCAGCAAGTGGAGCCTGTTCTTAGGTCCCTGGAATCTGGGACAATGCTGTCACTTTAAATATCCACAATGGTCCAACCACTTGTCAATATTCAAAATGGTTGCACCCTCTGGACAGGGAAAAGTCCACAGCTCAGTCCGCCTTCTTCTTTGCTGCTTCTCCTTTATTCCCTAGCAACCAGAGCAGTCCTCCATGCAGTCTCTGGCTAGCAGGGCTGATTTTTAGTTTAATTGTTCGGTTCTACCATCACTTGGCAATATCCAAGCTGTTTGTGCTGTCAGGATCACTGACAGACCACAGCTCCATATGTCTCCTTTTTTGGTGTTTTCATGCAAATTCTTCTGCTAGTTGTAGTTGAGTCCACTTCTATATCCTTCCCTTCAAGGCTCAGGGGTCCAGGATTATCTTATGTATCTGTGTTAATTGGTTCCCCTTTTCTTTGTTGAAGAGGGTCTGTGCAGTTTTTCTGCCTATTCCACCATCTTAACCGGAACTCCCTTCAAAAATTTATCTTTACAGTTGTTTTTTTCAATGTAGTATCCACACAAGGGCCACACATTACATTTTATTTTTATGTCTATTAAGTGTCTTTTAAGGAGCCCTGGTGGTGCAGTGGGTGCAGTGGTTAACCACTCAGCTGCTAACTGAAATGTTGGCAGTTCAAACTCACCAGCCACTGTGTGGGAGAAAGATGTGGCGGTCTACTTCTGTGAAGATTTATAGCCTTGGAAACCCCATGGAGCAGTTCTACTTTTTCCTATTGTGTCACTATGAGTTGGAATAGACTCAATGGCAATGGGCTTGGTGGATTTGGAAGTGTCTTTTATTCTATAACAGTGCCTGCCCCCCAGTCTGAATTTGTCTGATTTATTATAATCTCAGTCAGCTGCAGGAGTCCAGGTGAGGAGAGAGAACCCAGGCATGCCCAAAGCAGCAGGAAGGGACAGCAGGAGAAAGGGAATTAAAAGCCAGAAACCTGGACAGAGGAGTAGTCAGTCACAGGGATCCAGGTGAGGAGAGAGAACACAGCCACACCCAAAGCAGCAGGATGGGAGAGTGGGAGAAAGGAGATTAAAAGGCAGGAACCCAGACAAAGAAGCAGTCAGATGCAGGGATCCAAGTGAGGAGAGAGAACCCAGGCATGCCCAAAGCAACAGGATGGGAGAGCAGGAGAAAGGGGATTAAAAGCCAGGAACCCGGACAAAGGAACAGTCAGCCGCAGGGATCCAGGTGAGGAGAGGGAACTCAGGCATGCCCAAAGCAGCAGGGTGGGAGAGTGGGAGAAAGGGGATTAAAAGGCCAGGAACCCGGACAGAGGAGGAGTCAGCTGCAGGGACCCAGGTAAGGGTGATACGAGAGGTTTCCAACAGAGAGACAAACATGTTTGTCGGTTTGTCCTACCATGGTGACGTGTTGATGTGAGTTTCAAGGCTGAGCCACTGATGCTTCAAACCCAGCAGGATGCACATGGTGCACAGGTATCAGCTCAGCTTACAGACTGAGACAGACTAGGAAGAAGAAAGAGGCCATGCACTTCTCAAAGAATT
>NW_006927525.1:2185-6837 GCF_000298275.1 Orycteropus afer afer | reverse complement strand
ACCAGGCTACAATTCAAGTTCAGGAACAATGCTCAGTCTCTCTCAGCCCATCGTCTCTTAGCCAACAGTCTCTCTCAGTCTCTCTCCCAGCAGTGTGTGTCTCTCAGAGTCTCTTTTTAGCAGCATGTGTCTCTCAGGAGTGTGTGTCTCTCGGGAGTGTGTTCTCTCAGCAGTACATCCTTCTCAGCCAGCAGTCAGAGAGACTTCTGCCTCTACAAGGCCTCCTTTTGAGCTTGGCAGAGTGGCCAAACAAGCCAATCATAACATCAGAATTACAAGCACCTGAGAGACAGCGAACTTCCCAGAACATTGCTTTGTGCCACTTCCAACAGAAATACCCCAGATGGATAACTTTTACAATCAGGAGCTCCTCAGTTGCTCACAGCAAATCCCACCATGGAGTTTATAAAGACTTATGGCTAGAAAAGCCATACCAGATAATTTACTACACCACACCCTGAAAGAGAAAAATTTCCACCCAAGAATTATATACCCAGCAAAATTGTCCCTCAAATATGATGGTGAAATTAAGACATTTCCAGATAAGCAGAAATTAAGGGAATTTGTTAAAACTAGACCAATCTTACAAGAGATGCTAAAGACAGTTCTTTGGACAGAAAACCTACAACAGCCAACAACAACTGACCATTAACACACATGATGATATAACCCAGAAACCAACCCAGCTATGGAAGTATGCAAAGTAAATAAGCCTACAAGATTGTAAACAGGGAACCAGAGACATAGATTGACAAATGAAGACAACTACAAACCAAAAAGAGGGAGAAAACTGTGTCATTACAGAACTTCTAGATGGTAGGGATGTCCATACAACTATGAGATAAAATGAACTGTTCTAAACATGGAAGAAAACTATAAATCACAGGGTAACCTCAAAGAAAAATTATAAACCTTCACATCAAATTAAAAAAGAGGACCAGCACAAACATTTAGCAAATACTAAAACAAAAGCAACAAAGGAAATGATAACATGATTCATAAACAATACGAGCTCAACATAGGATTATATGGAACAAAGAAATTGACACCATGAGAAAACACATAACAAAAATGACAGCAAAAAATTAATATTTGCCAATAATTACATATCTGGCATGGGACCTATTTCTAAGATTTATAGAAAACTCCAACACCTCAACACCAAAGGAATTAACAATTCAATTGAAAAATGGGCAGAAGACATGAACAGCCACTTCACCAAAGAGGATATTCAGATGGCCAACTAATACATGAGGAGATGTTCACAATCATTGATCATCAGAGAGATGCAAATCAAAACAACAATGAGATACCATCTCCCCCCAGCACAGATGGAAATGTTGAACAAGACAGAAAATAACAAATGCTGGAGGGGATGTGGAGAGATTTGGATTCTCATACACTGCTGGAGGGACTGTGAAGGGATATAACCACTGTGGAAAGCAATATGATGATTCCTTAGGAAGCTGGAATTGGAGATACCATTTGACCCAGCAATCCCATTACTAGGTATATATCCTAGAGACATGAGAGCCAGGACAGGAACAGATATGCACATACTCATGTTCATTGCAGCACTATTTACAATAGCAAAAAGATAGAAACACCCTATTTGCCAATCAGCAAAAGAGTGGATGACCAAACTATGGTACATACATATAGTGGAATGCTATGCAGCACTAAAGAATAATGTAGAGTCTGCAAACCACTGCATAATATGGATGAACTTGGAAGACATTATGCTGAGTGAAATAAGACAATCATAGAAGGACAAATATTGTATTAGTTCGTTGTTCTGGAGGGTTGAGGAAAGGTTTATATATGGAGGGAAACATTCTTTGTTAGTTGCCAGGGGTGAAAAGAGAGAGGGGGGAACACTGAAAAAAAAAATGCATTGACCCATGTCACTTTAATTTTGTGTATTTCACTGTACATTAATTGTATTTCAAGAAAATGCACTAAGAAGAAGAAGAAGGAGGAGGAGGAGGAAGAGGAGGAGAAGGAGAAGAAGGAGAAGGAGGAGGAGGAGGAGGAGGAGAAGAAGAAGAAGAAGAAGAAGAGGAAGAAAAAGAAGAAGAAGAAGAAGAAAGGAATACACAGAGCCTCTGTACCAAAAAGAACTGGTTGATCTTCATCCATTTCAGGAGGTGGCATATGATCAAGAACCAATGGTGTTGAAGGAAGAGGTTTAAGCTTCATTGAAGGAACTGGCGAATAACAAGGCTCCAGGAACTGAAAGAATACTCATTGTGATGTTTCAACAAAGGGATACTGGAGGCACTCACTCAGTACTGCCAAGAGATTTGGAAGACAACTACTTGGCCCACTGACTGGAAGAAATCCATGTTTGTACCCATTCCAAAAAAAAGTGATCCCACAGAATATGGAAATTATCGAACAATATCATTAATATCACAAGCAAGTAAAATCTTGCTGAAGATAATTCAAAATGGTTGCAGCAATATATTGACAGAGAGCTTCCAGAATTGCAAGATGATTCAGAAGAGGACGTGAAATGAAGGATTTCATTGCAGATGTCAGATGGATCTTAGCTGAAAGCAAAGAACACCAAAAAGATGTTTACTTATGTTTTATCGACTATGTAAAAACATCTGATTGTGTGGATCATAACAAATTATGGATAACATTGAGAAGAATGGGAATTCCAAAACACTTGATTGTACTCATGAGGAACCAGTATATAGACCAGGTGACTGTCAAACAGAAAAAGGGGATACTGCATGATTTAAAATCAAGAAGGGAGTGGGTCAACGTACCATACTTATTCATTTTGTATGCAGAGCAAGTAATCTGAGAAGTTGGATTATATGAATAAGAATGTGGCATCAAGATTGGAGGAAGACTCATTAACAACCTGTAATACGCAGATGACACAACTTTGCTTGCTGAAAGTGAGGATGACTGGAAGCAGTTACTGATAAAGATTAAAGACTACAGTCTGCAGTATGTATTACACCTCAATATAAAGAAAACAAAAATCCTCAAAATTGGACCAATAAGCTGCATCACGATAAATGGAAAAATATCGAAATATTGAAAAATATTGTCAAGAATTTCCTATTACTTGGTTCTACAATCAGCATCAATGGAAGCAGCAGTAAAGACATCAGATGAGGTATTGGATTGGGTAAATCTGCTGCAAAAGACCTCTTTCCAATGATGAAGAGTAAAGATGTCTCCTTGAAGACTAAGGTGCATCTAAACCAAGTCATGGTATTTTCAATCACCTCTTATACATGTGAGAGCTGAACAATGAATAAGGAAGATCAGTCAAGAGTTGATGTTTTTGAGTTGTGGTATAGGAGAATAATGCTAAGGATACCACGGTCTGCTGAAAGAACTAACAAATCTGTCCTGGAAGAAGTGCGGCCATAATCCTCCTGGGAAGTGAGAATGGCCAGACTTCATCCCATATTCTTTGGTCATGTTGTCAGAAGGAAGCATTACCTTGAGAAGGATATCATGGTTGGTAAAGCAGAGGGTCAATGAAGAAGGGGAAAGCCCTCAACGAGATGGATAGACACAATAGTTGCAACAATGGGCTCAGGTATAGCAAGGACTGTGAAGGCTGGCATAAGATTAGGTAGTATTTTCTTCTTCTGTGCATAGGATCACTATGAGTCAGATGATTTGACAGCACCTAACTACAGAAAAGAACATTATGTTTGGGTAAGTAGAACATCAAGAAAAATGGGAGAAATCCTTAGAGAAATAAGGAGCCCTGGTGGCCAGTTATTAAGCACTCCGCTGCTCACCAAAAGGTGGGGGTTTAAAGTCACCAGTTGTTCTGTAGGAGAAAGATTTGCTAGTTTGCTTCCATAAAGATCACAATGTTGGAAACCCTATATGATAATTCTACTATGTCCTATAGAGTCACTATGGCTGAATGGATTAAGCCAGTAGCCACAACAATGGACTGAAACATAGCAACAACCGTCATGAAGATAGCACAGGACTGAGCAATATTTCATTCTGCTATACATAAGGTTATGATAAGCAGCAGATGACTCAACAGCAACTAACAACAATAGCAATAGTACAGCACATTAATACAAGACCTAATTAGTGATCATTTGTCTCTACTGTAGGTGCCTTTGCTTAACAGTTTCTGAAAATCATTTTATTAATTTATTTAAGGATCAATAAGCTTTAAATATTAGATTTATAAAAATATAAATTATATATATATAGTTGAACATGGTTGTCAACCTGACCATAATATTCTTCTTAGGGCACCTACTCCCTTATAAAATTTGAACATCCTGCATAAATGTCCTCATTATTTTCAAAGGCATCGTGATGTAGCTGTACTTATTATTACACCATTTTTCCTTCTTATTTTAACATACTTTCATTATCATAGTTTTAAAACTTAAAAATACATTTTAAAATTAAAATGCAAATTTTGTGTGTTTGTGTGCATGTGAAGCATACACAAACTTACTGAAAAAATTCCTTTATGAGAATTTTTTCAACTGGATATTATTTTTAAATAAAAGGCTATTGATGATATAATGAAACATATAGCAATATATAAGAGCTCTGGTGGCATAGTGCCTAAGGCATTTGACTGCTAACCAGAAGGCTGGCAGTTCAAACCCACCAGCCACTCCTTGGAAGGAAGATTGGGT
>NW_006927525.1:0-2050 GCF_000298275.1 Orycteropus afer afer | reverse complement strand
CAGTATCACTACGGAAGTAGGATTGCCCAACCTTCCTTCCGAGGAGTGGCTGGTGGGTTTGAACCGCCAGCCTTCTGGTTAGCAGTCAAGTGCAGCAATATATAGTGTTCTTTAAATAATATACATTTCATATAACATATATGTTTTTTTGGGTGCCACTAGGTCAATTCTGACTTACAGTGATTCTGTGTGATGGAACAGAACTTCCCCATAGAATTTCATTGGCTATAATCTTTACTTAGACAGAGTGACAGGTAGGTTCAAACTGCCAACCTTTTGGTTAGCAGCTGAGTGCTTAACAGTTGCACCAACAAGTTTCCTTCATAACATATACATATATGTACAAGAAATTTGTTTACATCACATATATTACATTAATTCAGGGTGAAATACTCTTCCATGTCTATCAGCTCTCAAATGGCATGAGCCTGCTTCATAATATCTACCCTAGAGAAAGTCCAGAGCAGTGGAAGAATAGTGCTTACGTTAGGTTGTAAAGCTCTGTTACTGTGTCTCTCCGGGCTAAGAATCAAATGTCTTTCCATCATTCTTATACCAATGCCTAATCATTTTACAGGGTGGACACTTCAATCATTTATATTAAAAGAAATTACTGGCATTTTGTTCATAAACACAACATATTTCACCCTTATTAGTACATAAAAAATATTCATTTATTAAAACATCAATATTATGAAAGTCTTTAATTTAAAATCTCAAACCTTTTGCAAATAATATCTAAATAATTAAATGTAAAATTAATGGAGAGGCTCACAGAGAAGAGTTCTGTAAATTTTTTTAACACAAAATTATTAGATTATAACTGAGAATGGCTGCTATTGATGAAACTTTCTTGATAGGCATGTTGAGGATATCAATGTAAAATTTTCAATCAAATTATTATTTGAGTCACTCCTAATCATTTTTTCTCTGTCAGCTCTAGAGGAAAGCCCTTGTGTCCTCTGAGCGTGTGTTCCTGGGCCATCCTTATGTGGTTTGCCATTTTTCTTCCCCCATCTCTCCTTCTTTAATCTGCTCTTTTTATATCACAAATGAGATTAACTCAAAATCCATCCTACACTAATCCTGTCTCATTGGCATAACAAAGACAAATGTGATTATAATGTAGGCATAGAGGTGAAGGTTTATCACCCATATTTTTTAAGGACACAGTGAAAGTCCTCACAACATCCAAAAGTGTATAAACAAAGCACTAACTGAGTTGGATCAGACTCAACGGCAGTGAGTAAACTGATACATAAGAACTTCTGCAAATTCAAAAGTATAGAACAAATTACTTTCTTCCAAAAATAAGCAAAATTATATAAAAATGACATTTCACAGCAGAGAAAACATGTATATTGATTAAATACATGAAAAGATTCATAACCTCATTAGTAATGAGATAAATTTAAATTGAGAACACAAAGAGATTTTATAAAATCTTATTGGTAAAAATTACTGGTAAAAATTAAGAAGTCTGAACCTATCAGATGCTAAACTGGTTCAGTGAATTGTTATGTATTTCTTGTGAGGTATGATCACCTCAGAAAACGATTTGGCGTTAGCTTGTAAAATGGAATGTTTGTATCTCCTATAATCCAATAATTTTCCTGGATTATATATGAATCTTCTCAACAACATACATTATACTAGAGAGACAGAAAGAGAGAGCTCAAAGCTCATCAACAGGAAAATCCATTGTGATGTATCAGTGCAGTGGAATTTTATACATCAATGAGAAAAAATGATCCACAGCTATATACAACTGCATGGATATTTTAAAATAAATAAAAGAGAAACAAGTCCTCCAAACCTCCTCCAAATCTATACACTAAAACATTATTATATTCCTTAAAGCCTTCAAACCTGTACAACTAGGAGAGGCGGGGCAAGATGGCGGACTAGGCAGAAGGATTGCACAGACCCTCTTCAACAAAGAAAAGGGAAACCAATAAATACAGACACAGAAGATAATCTTGGACCTCTGAGCCTTGAAGGAAAGGATGCAGATTTGGACTAAACCCCAACTAGCAGAAGAATTTGCATG
>NW_006927524.1:6000-6977 GCF_000298275.1 Orycteropus afer afer | reverse complement strand
ATAATTTATCCTCCAATTTTGAAAGAAAATTTTCCAGATATGGAATTAGTTGATACCTTTTTTTCTCTTTGAGGACTTTAAATATATGATTTGTATTTGTGTCCCTTCAGTCTTCCATAGCAAAGTTCCATGATCTTGTAGGTTAAAAACTAACCAAAAATATGATTGTCTCCAAGCTATGGAGGCTAAAGTTCTAAAATCAAAATTCCAACAGCTCCATGCTCTTTAAAAAGTCTCTAGGGACAGATCCTTCCTGCCTTTTCTAGCGTGTGCTGGCTCCAGGTCTCCTCTGACATCATGGTAGCATACTTCCAGTTTCTGCTTATATTTTCATATGGCTATCTTTAATGTGTGTCTCTTCTTCTCTCCTTCTAAGGCACTAGTCATGATCAGAGTAGGACCCACCCTAATGGCCTCCTATCATCTTACCTAATTACATCCAATGTCCTTATCCACAGATACCAGGGCAGTACTTTGTGTGCCCTTCTGGGAGTAAAAATTCAACCCATAATATCACCTATCTGTATTCCGACCTCCGTGATTTCTGATGAGAAATGAGATGTTAACCCTTTTGTGAAGGCCTTGTTTGTGGTGACTCAATGCTTTCTTGCTGCCTTCTTGATTCTTTGACTTTGGCTTTTGACAGTGTGATTATAATGTGTCTCAATGTTGTTCTCTTTGACTTTATCTTATTTGGAATTCACTGAGTATATTTGATATATTGATTCATATCTTTCAACAAATTTGAGATGTTTTCAGTCATTATTTCTTCAACTTTTTTTTTTCCACTTCCTTTCTCTCTTATCTTGTTGTTAGGAGCCATCAAGTCAGCTTCGACTAACAGTAACCTTATTTGTAATAGAGTGAAAACCTTCCCAGATTTGTGCCATCCTCACAATCCTTCCTATGCTTGAGCCCATTATTGTAGCCACTGCGTCACTCCATCTCATTGAGGAGCATCCCCCTTTCACTGGCCC
>NW_006927524.1:2189-3805 GCF_000298275.1 Orycteropus afer afer | reverse complement strand
AAATACATGGCATCAGGACTGGAGGAAGAGTCATTAACAACCTGTGATATGCAACTGGCACACCCTTGCTTACTGAAAGTGAGAATAACTTGAAGGACTTCCTGATGAAGATTAAAGACTACAGTCCACAGTATGGATCACATCTCAACATAAAGAAAACAAAAATCCTCACAAGCAGAACAATAAGCATCATCATGATAAAGGGAGAGAAGATTGAAGTTCTCAAAGATTGCATATCACTTGTTTGCACAATCAACGCCAATGGAAACAAAGTCAAGAAATCAGACCACATATCACTCTGGGCAAATCTGCTTCAGAAGAACTTTTTAACATGCTGAAAAATAAAGATGTCTCTTTGAAAAGTTAGGTGCACCTAACCCATGCCATGGTACTTTCAACTTCCTCCTATGCATGTGAAAGCTGGACAATGAATAAGGAAAACCAAAGAAGATTCGTGGTATTGATGAAGAACACTGAAAAGACTACAGACTGCCAGAAGAACTAACAAATCTGGCCTGGAAGAAGTGTGGCTGGTGTGCTCCTTGGAAGAGAGAATAGCCAGACTTTTGTCTCACTGATTTTGGTCATGTTGTCAGAAGGGACCATTCCCTGGAGAAGGATATCATGCTTGGTAAAGTGGAGGGTCAGCAAAAAAGGAAAGGCCCTCAATGAGACAGATTGACACAGTGACAGTCACAATGCGCTCAGATACAGCAAGGACCATGAAGGTGGTGCAGGACGGGGCAGTGTTTTGTTCTGTTGTACATGGGGTTGCTATGTGTCAGAGATGACTCGATGGCACTTAACAACAACAACATATGCAAAGTCATGTTATTTGCAAATAAAAGTAGTGTTATTTCTTCCTTTCCAATCTAGATACACTTGATTTTATTTGTTTATTAATTTATTTTCCCCCTGTTTCCCAGGCTAGAACCTCCAGTAACAAGTTGATTAGAAAGGCAAGAAGGTGCATGTCTGTACTGTTCCTGAGATTCCAGGAAAACATGTCAGTGTTGCTCCATACAATATTAGCTGTAGGGTTTTGATCAATCATCTCATCAGGCTGAAGTCACTTCTCTTTTATGTTTAATGAGTTAGTATGAAAATATGCTGCAACTGTTTACATTTTTTTAATCTATTTAGGTGATTATATGTTTTCTGTACCTGATTATATCAATGAAAAATATAATATTGACTGAATTCATTATGTTGAAATAACTTGCATTCTTGTGATTAAATGCACCTTGATAATAGTGTATAGTCCTTTTGTATACTTTAATATTAATATAATTATATTTGCTGTTAGTTTATTGAGCATATTTTAATGTATGAATATTATTGTTCTAAGTTTAATTTCTTCTCATGTCTTGGTCCGATTTTGGTCGGTAATAATTGTTCTCATAGATTACGATGGAAAGTGCCATCTGACTTTTAATATCTTTGAGGAATTTGTGAAGATTTGAGCTTAGTTCTTTAAACATTTAGTAGAATTCACAGTAGGCCGCATAGTGTGTGTGTGTGTGTTTCTGTGTGGAAAGTGTTAAATTACTAACTAAATCTCTACTTAGCTTCTGTCTTACTTCTGTTGTACTGCTATAAGAGAAATACCACAAGTG
>NW_006927524.1:0-894 GCF_000298275.1 Orycteropus afer afer | reverse complement strand
CATAAGATAAAACTGTGTATGAAGAAGTAGAGAATAAAGAATAGTGTTTCTAGAATTCATGCTTTAAAATATAGTTTATCTCATGTGAGCAAATGTTGGATGTGTCAGAAACACATATTTTAGGTACTATTTTCAGACCCACATAATTGCAATAAATGGAAGTCAGACAACTAATCTGCATATTCATGATTGTTGCATAAGTCAACCTGCCTTTGAACTACATATCTGAGACTATGATAAGCTGAGCTTCAAACAGTAGAGAAAGTGAATGATGTCTTCCTCCTTACACAGGCCAATGAAAATCACTTAATCTGAAAATCTGGCAGTAATGAATAAACAACAGATATTGAATCTTTGAAGACATACTAGAGATCAGAGAAAATTCCACCAACTTCTTAAGATACTGGGAGCAACAGAGAGGCATTGGTCTAAAATAATGGCCTACATAATAAATAAATATCATCATAATGAAATTTTATTTCTAACATGAAATCTATGAAGTTTAAAAACATGACTTCATGAGAATTTGCATAGCTCAAAAGGTAATGGAAATATAAGGAAAATCAACATAGTAGCAGAATTTAAATCAGCTTTGTAGATTAGATAGGTTTTCTATGTAGACTCCAGAGTCCTGCACATATATTTCCAAGCTATTTTTGCATTATTTATAGTTTAAATACATACATTCATGAATACAAACTACTCCTTGCATAATTTTAGAAAATTTGTAATAAAATGTTTAATATTTCTAAAAAGAATTATATAAAGACTAATGATAATGGAGGCATTACTACAAATATATCAAGCTTCTAACACTATTACAATAAACTACTTAAGTTCTCTACACACTTCTAAAACAAACTGTTTGAAAGAGTGTTTTTCTTTCAATGTAAA
>NW_006927523.1:1744-6912 GCF_000298275.1 Orycteropus afer afer | reverse complement strand
AGCGACTGGGATCTTAAAAGCTAACAAGCTGCCATCTAGATGCAACGATGGGTCTCTCCTCGTCCAGAGCAAAGAAGAATGAAGAAAACCAAAATTCATGAAAACAATTGGTCCTAGAGATTGGTACACCATCCAATCTGCAACCTATATGACTATGAGACCAGAGGAACTCAATGGTGCCCGGCTACCACTGTCATCCACTTGGAAGGGGATCTATGTAGGAGATCCTTGATAGAAATGGAGAACAATGTGGAACAAAACTCAAAATCGTTTGGAGGGAAAAAATAAAGGCAGGGGGACCAGGTTTGCTGGTCCAATAGAGCCTGGTGGAACCATTGAGACTATGGCCCTTAACTGTCCTTCAGGTCTGGAATTGAACCCACACCTGTGGTTTCCAGCCAACAAAAGACAGGCATAAGAGTTGAACATTTATCTCAAGTAGATACACTCCTTGGAGAGAACAATCATGGAGAAAGAAGGGCTGCTCATACACAAGGAGACAGCTCAGGGGGCAGGAGTATACGGAGGGATGGACACTGTGAAGAGGTAACTATGGGGAGGAATTGGAAGGGGAGCTGTTGCATTGTGGTAAACTGTTGTCAATATCATGAGACAAAGTATATGTGAACTGCTGTATGGGAAGTGAATTTGCTTTGTAAATCTTCACCCAAATCACAATAAAAAATAAAATAAAGGAACAGGAAAGAAAAAGTAGAATCTAGATATAAATCTACACATATAACGTAAGTTGACTTTCAACAAATGTGTCAACATAGTCTATCAAGGAAAGGATAATATTGTTAACAGATAGTGCTGAATAACATCTAAATATAAGAGCTAAAATTATAAAACTTATGAAGAAAACATAGGGAAAAATCACAGGTTTGTCAAAGATTTCTTAATTATGACAAAAATATTTTGAATAAAAAAATTTTATTTTTGCAAAACTAAAAACTACTTTATTAAAGAATAATCAAAACCAAAAACTATACCAACTGCCACTGAGTCAATTCCAACTTGTAACCACCCTATAAGACAGAGTAGAACTACCTCATAGGGTTTCGGAGGCTGTAAATCTTTACAGAAGCAGACTGCCTCTTCTTTCTTCCTCAGAGTGGCTAGTGGGTTCGAACCACCAACCGTTTGGTTACCAGTCAAATGCTTTAACCACTGCACCATGAGAGGTCCTCATTAGCTCCTAGGGTAATATAAGATAAAATCATAATAACCAACTATACCAAAGCTTTGCCAAGATGTTGAGCAGACAGAATTCTTGTAACTACCTGATGGAGCCACTTGCATAATCAATTTTCACTTACTTGAAAATTGAAACCTACACCTACCATCAGACTCAGACATTCTACTTTTCGGTAATACCCAAGAGAAATGAAAGTATATGTGCATAGAAAGAGTTGTACATTTGCATACTTAGTTTTAATATTCCAAACTTGGAAACTACACAAATATCCATCAGTAAGTTAATGGAAAAACAAATTTTGATATATCCATGAAATATTGTTAAGAATGAAATTGTACTCAACAATGAAAAGAAATGAGCTATTGATACATGCAAAAACATAGATCAATCTCAAAATGATTATGTTGAGTGAAAGAAGGCAGACAAGAGTATACTTCCTCTTTGATTTCATTTATATAAAATTATTTGAAATGTAAAATAATCTAAGTGATATGCAGATGAGACAACCTTGCTTACTAAAGGAAAGAGGACTTGAAGCACTTATTGATGGATATCAAAGACTACAGCTTTCAATATGGATTATCCTTCAACAAAAGAAAACAAAAATCCTCATAGCTGGACTAATGAGCAACATTATGATAAACAGAGAAAAGATTGAAGTTGTCAAGGATTTCATTTAACTTGAATCCACAATCATCGCCCACAGAAGCAGCAGTCACGATACTAAACAACATATTGCATTGGGAAAATCTGCTGCAGAAGAGTTATTTAAAGTGTTAAAGAGTAAAGATTTCACTTTGAAGACTAAGGTGCACCTGACCCAGGCCATGATATTTCAGTAGCCTCATGTGCATGTGAGAGCTTCAGCAATGAATAAGTAAGACTGAAGAAGAATTGATGCATTTGAATTATAGTGTTGGTGATACCATGGACTGCTAGAAAGATGAACAATACTGTCTTGGAAGTATAGTGTAGTTGGAATTCTCTTCAAAGCTAAGATGGCAAGATTTTTCCTTGTGTATTTTTTATAAGTTATTAACAGAGACCAGTCCCTGGAGAAGGACATCATGGTTAGTAAGGTAGAGAGCAAAAAAACAGGAAGACCCTCAATGAGATGGATTGATACAGTCTGCAACAATGGGCTCACACATAGCAATGATATAGGATCACTATGAGTAGGAAATGACTGAAGGGCACCTAAAAACAACAACAGTCTACAGTGATAATATGCAAACCAGTGATTGCTTGAGGAGAAGGGCCTGGGAGGAATGGTGGGGGTTCATTATCTTGGTTGTAGTGTTGGTTTTTGTGAATGTACACATATATCAGTTATCAAATTGTACACTTTAAATATGTGCAGTTTTTATGTGTCAATTATACTTCAATAAAGCTGTAAAAATATCAACCATTTCCTAAAACAGAAAACTAAAGATTATACTCAGGTTCAGGTAATAAAGAATATTCTAATAAAATATCCTTTCCATTGTAAGATTTCTCTATAGGGCTTTTCCCCTAGGCCATATGCGATCTTACATTTGACAATATATTTAAGATTTCAACACCTACCACATTTTCTATAGTAGAAGTATTTGTTGAATGAGTGGATGAATGAATGAGCATTTAGCTAGAGAGAGAAGCATTCATTATGCATCTTTATTTCTGGCACATATACATACTGGCTTTCACATTAAGAGACTTGAGTAAAGCTGTTATTTCTCCCACCTGTTTAATTATCTAAAATAAATACTGCTTTTAAAATTTTTTCAATGTTCTTTCACCAGGATTTTAGGCTTTTACCTTGTAGTGTATTTTCTTATTTATCAAGTCTTGAGTATGTCTCCATGACTTACTATTATTATTTTTAAAATTTATTTTAAGTTTGTTTTATATTCAATGGTATATGTACATATAGTTTCACTCCCCATTAATTATGCCCAACCCTAACCCAGCCTCCTCTCCTCCCTGCCTAGTAACCCTCCCCCTGTGCCCCTCATAGTTATATGCTCCTGTTTGTCCTGCATTACCTCTGTGTGAATGTTGCTTCTCTGGTGCCCCGTGGTCTATTGCTCCAAGGGATGTATTTCCACAGAGTATGTGGGTGCGTCCCCTTGGGTTGAGTGGTCTGCATGTACATCTTGTTAACAATTGGGCTGAGAACCAGTCCCTGGGAGTGAATTTTATTCCAGGTGCAGATGTATTCCAGAGCCATAGTATTGGGGGTCTCACCAGACTCCATCCTAACAGTAATTCTGGTCATTATTGAGTGTTTGGATTTTGTTCCACGTTTTTCCTCCCACTCTATCCAGGATCTCCAGATTTGATCCTTTCCTGAGTGGTTGGCATTGGTAGCCAGGAACCACCTGGTTCTTCTGGTCTGAAGAGCCACTGTGACCTAGCACTGATTGCTTCCAAATGCCCTTGGTTTTTTTTTTTTTTTTTTTTTTGAACTCTTCTTTGCTTCCAACGCTAGGAGGCCATTAGGTGCATCTTAGATGGCTGCTTGAAAACTTTTTGTTTAATGCATTTTATCAAAACATAATTTATGTATAGTGAATACACAAATGTAAAGTGACAAGGGTCAATGCATTTTTTTTTTTTGCAATGTTCCCTCACCTCCTCTCCCACCCTTGCCAGCAACAAATAAAGTTTCCCTCCATATATAAACCTTTCCTTGACTTTTTACAATAATGAACTAATGTTATTTTTGTCCTTCTGTGATTGACTTATTTCACTCAGCATAATGTCCTCCAAGTTCATCCATATTATGCAGTGTTTTGCAGACTCTAAATTATTCTTTAGTGCTACATAGCATTCTATTATATGTATGTACCATAGTTCGGTCATCCACTCTTCCACTGAGGGGCACATAGGTTGTTTCCATCTTTTTGCTATTGTAAATAGTGCTGCGATGAGCATGAATGTGCATATATTTGTTCCTATCTTGGCTCTCACTTCTCTAGGATATATACCTAGTAATGGGATTGCTGGGTCAAATGGTATCTCCAATTCCAGCTATCTAAGGAATCTCCATATTGCTTTCCACAGTGGTTGTATCACTTCATAGTCTCACCAGCAGTGTATGAGAGTTCCAATCTCTTCACATCCCCACCAGCATTTGTTATTTTCTGTCTCATTGAAACATGCCAACAGTGCTGAGGGAGACAGTATCTCATTGTTTTGATTACATCTCTCTGATGGCCAAGGATTGTGAGCATCTCTTCATGTATTTGCTGGCCACCTGAATATCCTCCTTGGTGAAGTGTCTATCCATGTCTTCTGCTCATTTTTCAATTGGATTGTTAATTCCTTTGGTGTCGAGGCATTGGAGTTTTCTATATATCTTAGAGATAAGTCCCTTTCCAGATATGTAATTATTGGCAAATATATATTTGTTGCTGTTATTTTTGTTATGTGGTTTTTCTTAGTATCTATTTCTTTGTTCCATATGATTTTCTATGCTGAGCTCGTTTTTGTTTTGTTTTGTTTTGTTTTTTATGAATTGTGTTATCACTTCCTTCATTGCTGTTGTTTTAGTATTTGCTGAATATTTATGCTGGTCTCTTTTATTTTGATATGAAGGTTTATCATTTTTCTTTGAAGTTACCCTGTGATTTATAGTTTTCTTCCCCAGTTTGAACAGTCCATACATCTTGTAATTGTCTTGACTTCCCTACCATCTAGAAGTTCTGTAAAGACACAGTTTTTTCCCTCTTTTTGGTTTGTAGTTGTCCTCATTTGTCAATTGATGTTTACAATCTGGTAGGCTTATTTACTTTGGATACTTCCATAGCTGGGTCGGTTTCACATCATCATGTGTGTTAATGGTCTGTTGTTGTTGGCTGTTGTTGCTTCTCTGTCCAAAGGGCACCCTTTAGCATTTCTTGTAAGGTTGGTCTGGTTTTAACAAATTCCCTTAATTTCTGCTTATCTGGAAATGTCCTAATTTCACCATTATATTTGAGGGACAATT
>NW_006927523.1:0-1399 GCF_000298275.1 Orycteropus afer afer | reverse complement strand
GTTATTCCTTTTGATGATATCCCACATGAACCTTAGGCTTTCTTCATTTTGTCTTGATCTTTTCTCCTGATTTATCCCTTTCCAAAGAAGTGTTCAGGTATTTGCCTTCAATCTCCCTAATTTTGTCTTCCATTGATTCAATTCTGCTCCTTTGCCCATTCAATGTCTTATCTATTTCTCAAAATTTAGTATTAATCTGGATTTCTATGTGTGTAATTTTTGTATCATTTCTAAATTTTCATTTATTTTGTCATTTTGTTCTTGTATTGTCTTTTGAAATTGTTCTAGGGTTTTCTTTGATCTGTCTCTCAATTCATTGAAGATACCTAAATATAATTCTTTTGAATTCCTTATCAGGGAGTTCCAAAGCTGTTTTGGGTCTGTATCCTGGATCCCTGTTTCTCCTGCTTTATCTTGCTTCTTTGTGTGGACTGTGGTGCTCTGTTGTCTCTGAGACAGTGTGACATTTTAGTGTTTATATTTAATTGGTGATAGTATGTTGGAGTGACTTGCCCATGATTTTTCTTTTCTTTTTTTTTTTTTTATCTATGTGAGCAGAGTACTGTGCTCCTCTATTTGCTAGATAATAGCATTTGTACACTCACCACCTGTCTCCTTTCCTATTGTCAGCCTCTCATATGTCCCTCCTGACCTTGGCAAACAGAACCTATTCTTAGTTTCCTAGAATCCAAGTGAGAATGATATCCCTTTAAAATCCAAAATGGTTGCCACTTGTAAAGATTCAACATGGTTGCACCTTCAGTCACTTTAAATATCCAACATGACTGCTGCTTATAAACATTCAAAATGGCTGTGCCCTCAGTCACTTTAAATATCCACAATGGCTGCCATGTGTAAACAATGAAAATGGCTGTGCGTTCCGAACAGTGGAAAGTCAACAGCTCAGGTTGTCTCCTTCCTGGCTGTTTCCTTTCCTAGTCAGAGGCCACCAGTGCAGTAGTCCCTGCAGCCTTTGGTGACCAGGGCTGCTCTTTAGGTCAATTCTCAGGTCCCAACACCACTTGGAAATATTCAGCCTGTTGGTTCTTTCAGAGTAGCTGACAGTCTGCAGCTCTGACTGTCTCTGTTCAGTCAGTCTGTACTGACTGTTTTCGTTCAGGTTTTTCCACTAGTTGGTGCCCAATCCACTTCTGTACAGTTTCTTTTAAAGCTCAGGGCTCCAGAATTATCTTCTGTATCTCTGTCAATTGTTTTTCTTTTCTTTGTTGAAGAGGGTCTGTTTTGCATCTCTGCCTATTCCTCCATCTTACTGGAAGTCCCCACTTGAAACTTTTTTTTTTTTTTTTTTTAAGAAGTAAACTTTTATTGTCTGACTTATTAAGATCTTGATCTTGTATTTTATTTAATCATGACCTATCTTTTTTTTTTTTTTTTTTTT
>NW_006927522.1:5928-6614 GCF_000298275.1 Orycteropus afer afer | reverse complement strand
ATTATCTTCTGTGTCTGTGTTAATTGGTTTCCCTTTTCTTTGTTGAAGAGGGTCTTTGCAATCTTTCTGCCTAGTCTGCCATCTTGCCGGAACTGCCAACATCTGTTTCTTAACTAGCTAGGAATTTTCCCTTTCTCCCCTCTGATCCCTGGTAACCAACAAAAAATGTCTCCTACTATAGGTAAACCTTTCCTTGACTTTTTATAATAGTGGACTAATACAATGTTTGTGTTTCTGTGATTTACTTATTTCACACAGCATAATGTCCTCTAGGTTCACCCACATTATAAGGTGATTTGTGGATTCTTTATTATTCTTTAATTTTGTGTAGTCGTCCATTGTATGTATGTACCATAATTTGGTTGTCCATTCATCTGTTAATGGCCACATAGGTTGTTTCTATCTCTTTACTATTGTGAATGGTGCTGTGATGAACGTGAGTGTGTGTATATCTACTCATGTCCTGGCTCTCACCACTTTAGGATATATTCCTAGTTGTGATATTGCTGGATCAAATGGTATTTATATTTCCAACTTTTTAAGGAAGTGTCATATATTTTCCACAGTGCTTGTACCAGGAACTCAGGTGGCATGTTGTTGTTGTTGTTGTTGTTATGTGCCGTCGAGTCAGCCCCAACTCATAGCGACCCCTCCTTGGGTTTCCAAGGCAGTATCACTACGGAAGT
>NW_006927522.1:3100-4643 GCF_000298275.1 Orycteropus afer afer | reverse complement strand
TGGGTTATATCATCATGTGTGTTAATGGTCAGTTGTTGTTGGTTGTTGTTGCTTCTCTGTCCAAAGGGCTCCCTTTAGCATCTCTTGTAAGGTTGATCTGGTTTTTACAAATTTCCTTAATTTCTGCTTATCTGGAAATGTCCTAATTTCATCATCATATTTGAGAGACAGTTTTCCTGGGTACATAATTCTTGTTTGGAAATTTTTCTCTTTCAGGGTTTTATATATATCATCCCACTGTCTTCTCGCCTGCATGGTTTCTGTCAAGAAATCCAAGCTTAGTCTTATTGGTTGTCCCTTGTAAGGAACTTTTCATTTTTCCTGTGCTGCTCTCATGATTCTTTTTTTGTCTTTGGTTTTGGTGTGTTTGATAATGATATATCTTGGTGTTTTTCTTTTGGGGTCTATCCTGTTTGGGGTTTGTTGGACTTCCTGAATGGATATATTCTCATCTTTCATCATATCAGGGAATTTCTCCAACAAATCTTGGACAATTTTCTCAGTGGTTATATTTGTCTCTTCCTGTTCTGGAATTCCAATGACACGTAGGTTATTCCTTTTGATGGTCTCCCACATGAACCTTAGGCTTTCTTCATTTTGTTTTGATCTTTTTTTCTGATTGATCACTTTCCAAAGCAGTATTCAGCTATTTGTCTTCAATCTCATTAATTCTGTCTTCCATTGCATCCATTCTACTCCTTTGCCTTTTCAATGTGTTATCTATTTCTCACAATTTAGTATTAGTCTTCTGGATTTCTATCTGTAGATTTAGAATCATTTCTAATTTTTCATTTATTTTGTCATTTTGTTCTTGTATTTTCTTCCAAAATTCTTCTAGGGTTTTGTCTGTGTTTTCCTTGGTCTGTCTCTCAATCCTTTGAGGATACCTAAATATAATTTTTTTGTATTCCTTATCATGGAGTTCCAATGCTGCTTCTTCCTCAGGGATGTGTTTTGGGTGTGTATCCTGGTCCCTTGTTTCTCCTGCTTTATCTTGCTTCTTTGTGTGGAATGTCATGCTCTGTTTTCTCTGAGGCATTGTATTATTTTTGTGTTTATATTTAATTGGTGATTATATGTTGGAGTGACTTGCCTACAATTTTTGTTTTCTTTGTGTGTTATCTATACAGGCAGGGTACTTTGCTGTGCTTCTCTATTCACTAGTTGACAGCACTTATACACTCACCACCTGTCTCCTTTCCTTTGTCAACCTCTCATATGTCGTTGCTGACCCTCGCAAGCAGAGCCTGTTCTTAGGTCCCTGGAATGCAAATGAGAATGCAATACTGTAAAATCCAAAATGGTTGCCACTTGTAAGCATTCAAAATGGCTGCCCTCCTCGGTCACTTTAAGTATCCAAAATGGCTGCCACTTGTAAACAATCAAAATGACTGTGCCCTTTGGACAGCAGAAAGTCCACAGCTCAGGTTGTCTCCCTCCTTGCTGTTTCCCTTCCTAGTCATAGGCCATGAGGGCAGTTGTCCCTGCAGACCTTGGTGACTGGGGCTGATCTTTAGGTCAATTCTCAGGTCCCAACACCACT
>NW_006927522.1:1916-3000 GCF_000298275.1 Orycteropus afer afer | reverse complement strand
GATCTTTAGGTCAATTCTCAGGTCCCAACACCACTTGAAAATATTCAGGCTGTTGGTCTCATCAAGAGTAGCTGACAGGCCGCAGCTCTGACTGTCTCTGTACTCACTGTTTTCATTCAAGTTTTGCCACTAGTTGGTGCCTAATCCACTTCTGTATAGTTCCTTTCAAAGCTCAGGGTTCCAGGATTATCTTCTGTGTCTCTGTAAATTGGTTTTTCTTTTCTTTGTTGAAGAGGGTCTGTGTCACTTGTCTGCCTATTCCTCCATCTTACCGGAAGTCCTGAAGTTTGTTATTCTTGCTGGAGTGAGAGGATATCTCTTTTTTTTTCTTCTTTTCCTTTGTCTGATTTTTTTTTTTTTCCTTTCTGTGATTTGGGTGAAATTTTACAGAGAAAATTCGTTTTCCATACAACAGTTCATGCATATTTTGTTTCATGACATTGATTGCAGTACCCATGATGTAACAGCTCTCTTCCCACTTCCTTCCTGTGATTGCCTTTTCCCTGTGTCCTTCTATCTTATGCATTCCTGTCCTTTGAGCTATCTCTCTGCACAAATACCGCCCTTCTGATATCCCGTGGTTGATTGTTCTAAGGAGTGTACTTACCTGGTGCAACCGTTCACCTTCTATGCTTCCCTATTGTTTGGCTGGAAGCCATGGGAGTGAGTTCAATTTCACCAATCTCTATCAGACCAGGGAGCCTGGTCTTTTTATGATTTTGAGTTTGTTCCACATTTTTATCCCACTCTACCCATGATCTCCTACACTTATCCCTTTCAGAGTGGTTGACAGTGGTAGCAAGTACCTTCTAATTCTTCTGGACTCAGAGTCATGTAGGCTGAGGTTCACATGGTCCACTAGTCCCTTTGACTAATTGTTTCCATTCATCTTTGGTTTTCTTCATTCTTCTTTGCGAATGACAATTGTTGCATCTTAGATGTCCACCTGTGAGCTTTTAAGACCACAGTGCCTACTCACCAAGATAGGATGTAGAACAATGTTTTGTGTGGTTTGTTATGACAATAGAGCTTGTTGTTCCCAGCAATTATGGTCCTAAGCCCATGGATCCAACAACTCACTCCC
>NW_006927522.1:0-1777 GCF_000298275.1 Orycteropus afer afer | reverse complement strand
CTTACATTTGGTCATGATATATTCCCTTTGGCCTAGACATACCTGATCATTCAGCCTATCAACCTATGCCTCCACTCACAGATTAATGTTTGCTCTTACTGATAATTCAGTATTGTGTATGTAAAGGCATTTATCTTTGTCAAAGGTACATCTTGTGTACCTGTCTGTCTTCCTTTTCCTTAGTGTAATTGTATTGTTTACTCACTTTTGGTATATTGCCTTTCCCTTCACTCAAATCAATATTTGTCTCTTACCTTTCTGGTAATTTTTCCTCCCCTCTCCTCCCATCCCTGGTAACCAACAAAGAAGTTTTGTTCCATATGAAAACTTTTCCTTGACTTTTTGCAATAGTGGATTAATACAATATTTGTCTGTCTGTGATTGACTTCTTTTACTCAGCATAATGTTCCCTAAGTTCATTCACATTATGAGGTGATTTGCGTATTCTTTATTATTCTTCAATGTTGGGTAGTCTTCCATTGTATGTACGTATCATAATTTTGTTGTCCATTCATCTGCTGATGGGCACTTAGGTTGTTTCTATGTTTTTGTTATTGTGAATAGTGTTGTGATGAACATGAGTGTACAAATAACTATTTGTGTCACAGCTCTCAACTCTTTAGGATATATTTCTATTAGTGATATTGTTGGATCAAATGGTATTTGTCTTTTCAGCTTATTAAGGAAGTATCATAAAGTCTTCCACAGTGGTTGTATCATTTTACAGTTCCACCTGCAGTGTATGAGAGTTCCAATCTCTCTGAACCCTCAAAAACATTTGTTGTTTTCTGTCTTGTTCAACTTTGCTGTTTTTGCTGGAGTGAGATGATGTATCATTGTTGTTTTGATTTGCATCTCTCCAAAGGCTAGTGATCGTAAGCATTTCTTCATGTATTTGATGGCTACCTTAATTTTTTTCTTTGGTGAAATGCCTATTCATGTCATTTGCCCATTTTTGAATTGGATTATTTGTCTTTTTTGATGTTGAGGTGTTAACATTTTCTATAAATTTTAGAGATAAATCTGATGTCAGATATGTCATTGCCAGGTATTTTTTCCCAATTTATAGGTTGTCTTTTTATTCCTTTGGAGGAGTATTTTGATACATATAAGAATTTATATTTTAATTTCTCTCCATGATTGAATAATATTCCATTGTGTGTATATACAGTTTGTATACTCATTCACCTGTTGATGAACATTTAGGTTTTCTCCATCTTTTGTCAATTGCTAATAGTGCTGGGTCATACGGTAACTCAAGGTTTAACTTAGAGAAGCTGCCAAACTGTTTTCCACAGAGGATATAACATTTTATATTCCCACTAGCAATGCATAAGGATTTCAATTTCTCCACATTCCCACCAGCATTTATTGTTTCCCTTGTTTCTGATAATAGCCATCCTAGTGTGGGTGAAACAATGGGCTCACACATATTAATAAATATGTGTATGGTGCAGGATCAGACGAGTTGCTATGGGTCAGGACTCACTCAATAACACCTAACAACAACAGCATGGGTGATGTGGTATGTCATTGTGGTTTTGATTAGCAGTTCCTTAATAAGCATCTTTTTGGGTGATTATCATTGGTGAAATATCTATTCAAGTCTTTGCTCTTTTTTTAAAAAAAAATAATTGTCTTTTTGTTCATCTTATTTATTTTTTTAATTGTGATTTGGGTGAAGATTTACAGAGCAAATTCACTTTGCATACAGCAGTTCACATACACTTTGTCTCATGTCATTGACCACAGTTTACCACAATGCAACAGCTCCCCT
>NW_006927521.1:0-6859 GCF_000298275.1 Orycteropus afer afer | reverse complement strand
TCTGATAAAATAGATTTTAAAACAAAAACTCCCATAAGAGACAGGGAAGTACATCATATAATGATTAAAGGATCAATTGAATGAGAAGATATAACCATAATGAATATCTACACACCCAATAAAAAAGTTCCAATGTACATAAATCAGACTTTAACAGAATTGAACAGACAGCTAGATGACTCCACAGTAATAGCAGGATATTTTTATATACCACTTTCAATGAAAGATAGAACTGAAAGAAACTTGACAAAGACAGGAAGAACTAAATAAACATCAACGAATTTGACCTTATAGACATCTACAGAGCAATTCAAACAACAAAAACACATATACATTCTTTTCCAAAGCACATGGTACATTCTCCAGGATAGATCATATGTTAAGCCACAAAACAAGCCTCAATAAATTTAACTACATTGAAATACTACAAAACATCTTCTTGGATCACAATGCTATAGGATTAAACACAATGCAACATACTGCCATTGAGTCAAATTCAACTCATAGCAACCCCTCCTTGGGTTTCCAAGGTGATATCACTACAGAAGTAGATTTCCTAGTCTTCTTTCTGAGGAATGGCTGGTGTGTTTGATCCACCAGCCTTCTGGTTAGCAGTTAAATGCCTTAGGCACTACATCACCAGAGTTAGAATTCAATAATAGGAAGTTCAATGGTAAAAAAAGGAAATATGGAAACTGAATGACACACTCCTTAAAAACTACTGGATAATAAAAGAAATAAAAAAGAAAATTAAAAATTTCCTTCAATCAAACAGGAATGAAAACACAACATACCAAAATCTTTGGGACACAGTAAAAGCAGTGATAAGAGGACAATTTATAGCAATAAATGCGTACATAAAGAAAGAAGAAAGAGCTAAAATCAACACTTTAGTCAACATCACTAACAATTAGAAAGAGAGCACCAAAAAAGGCCCACAATCAACAGAAGAAAAGAAATAATGAAGATTCAAGCAAAAATAAATTAAACAGAAAACAGAAAGACAATAGAAAAAAATCAACAAGAATAGAAGGTGATTTTTTTAAAAGGTTAATGAAACCAACAAACCACTGGCAAATTTAACAAAGGAAAAGAAGGAGAAGATGCAAATAACAAACAAGAAATGAAATGGGCAATGCCACAACAAAACCAATAAAAATATAAATAATATCAGTATTTTTTACTCTAACAAATTTGAAAACCTAGAAGAAATGGACAGATTTCTAGAAACACACTACTTACCTAAATTAACACAGACTGAGGTAGAAAAGTTAAGCAAATCCATAACAAAAGAAGAAATTGAACAAGTCATAAAAAAAATTATCAACACACACACACAAAAAAAAAGTCATGCCCAGACAGTTTCACTGGAGAAATTGTACCAAACATTCAGAGAAGAGCTATCTTACTCAAACCATTCCAGAACATTCAAAAGGATGGAATCCTCCCAAATTCACTTTATGAGGCAAGCACAACCCTTGATATCAAAAACAGGCAAAGGCACCCCTAAAAACAAAAACTACAGGCAATATCCCTCATGAACATAGACACAAAAATCTCCAACAAAATCACAGTCAAAAGACTCCAACAATATATCAAAAAATAATGCATCATGACCAAGTAACTTTGATACCAGGCATGCAAGGATAGTTCAACATTAGAAAAACAAGCTAGGTAATCCATCACATTAGTAAAATAAAGGAAAAGAACCACATGGTATCGATCGAAGCAGAAAAAGTATTTGATTTAAAAAAAGTAAAAAATCCTTCCCTGATAAAACTCTCAAGAAAATAGGAATAGAAGACAAATTCCTCAACATAATAAAGGGCATATATGCAAAACCAACAGCTAACATAATTTTCAATGAAGAGAGACCGAAAACAATCCCCTTGTGAATGGAAACCACACAAGGATGCCTTCCATTACCACTTCTATTTGGCATTGTATTGGAAGTTCTAGCCAGAGCAATAAGTCAAGAAAGGGAAATAAAAGGCATCCAAATTGGTAAAGAAGAAGTAAAACTATCCCTATCTGCAGATAATATGATGCTATACACAGGTTTCCGAGGCAGTATCACTATGGAAGTAGGATTGCCCAACCTTCCTTCTGCCACAACAAAACCAATAAATTATAGGCTCCTAGGTACATAGGTAGACAGGTTGAATGATCAATTATGTCAAGGCTAAAGGGCATATACTTATGAACAAATATCAGTTTTTCAGATGATATTTCTGCATACATATTTGTGTGTGCTATAAGAATGTCCATATAAATAGAACTAATAGGGGGCAAAGTGATGATAACTTTTAGCTACAGCTCATCACTCTGAGGGAGCAAATTGTACATGTGGGCTCAGGACCATGGTCATGGGGAACATCAACCTCAATTGGCATAACCTAATACACAAAAATATTGTTCTGCAACCTATTTTGGTAAGTAGTGACTGCAGTATTAAAAGCTTACAAGTGACCATGTAGATGCAACAATTGGTCTCTCCTAGTCCAGAGCAAAGAAGAATGAAGAAAAGCAAAGACACGTGGAAACAATTAGTCCAAGGGACTTGTGGACCATGGGAAACTCAGCCTACATGACCCTGAGAGCAGAACTAGATGGTCCCCAGCTACCATTGTCAACCACTCAGAAAAGAGAATCAATGCAGAAGGTTCTGGACAGAGTGGGATAAAAATGTGAAACAAAACTAAAATTATGAAAAAGACCAGGTCTGCTTGTCTGATAAAGACTGGTAAAACCTCTGAGACTATAACCCTGTGTAACTCTTCATGCCTGGAAATGAAGTCACTCACTCGGCTTCTAGGCAAACAACAGACAGGTATATAAGGTGAACATTTACACGAGATAGGTGTACTCCTTAGAACAATCAATCATGGGAAATTAGAAGGGCAATATTTGCATGGAGAGATAGTTCACATAATGGGAATGCATGGTAATGTAGGAGACAGGGTGGGGTTAACTACAAGGAAGAGGTGGGAGGAAAACTGTTGCATTGTGTGGATTGTAATTAGTGTCATGAAACAGTGTGTATGAACTGCTATATGTAAAATGAATTTGCTCTGTAAATTTTAACCCAAATCACAATTTTAAAAAAGAACATTAAAAGAGAGAGAGAGAGAGAGAGACTCTAACAAGTTTGGTTCGGCCACCAATCTATCTGCAATGTCATCAGCAATTAGAGTCATGTTTTGTTGTTGTTAGATGCTACTGAGTTGGTTCCAACTCACAGCAACCCTGTGTACAACAGGAGGAAACACTGCCCGGTCCTACACCATCCTCACAATTGTTATTCTTGAGCCCATTGTCTCAGCCACTATGTCAGTCTGTCTTATTGAGGGTCTTACCTTTTTTTTTTGATGACACTCTAGTTTAACAAGCATAATATCCTTCTCCAGGGTCATATAGTCCTGCTTCTCAGATTATTTGCTCAACACAGAAATTGAACAAATAATAGTGAAAGGATACAACCATGATACACATCTTTCCTGATTTTAAACTATGTATTTCCCCTCGTTTTGCTTGAATGGCTACCTCTTGGTGTATGTACAGTTTCTTCATGATCAAATTAAGTGTTCTGGAATTCCCATTCTTCTCAATGTTATCTATAATTTGTTATGATCCACACAATTGAATGCCTTTGTGTAGTCAAATACACAGGCAAACATCCTTCTGGTTTTCTTTGCTTTCAGCCAAGATCCATCTGACTTCAGCAATGCTATCCTTTGTTCCACATCCTCTACTGAATACAGCTCAAATTTCTGGCAGCTCCTTATCATGTTGTTGTTGTTATTTGCCATTGAGTCAGACCCAATTCATAGTGACCCCTCTGTTATGTTCACCTAGTGCCACTCTGAAAAGAATACATCACAAATGGGATGGCCTATGAGTCGGGTCCAACTCAATGGCACATAACAAACAGGAATTTATTCTCTTAAAGTTTGGGGGCTTTAAGTCCAAGTTCAAAGTGCCAGGCTCTAGGGGCTAGGTGAATCCCCTCAATCTTGGGTCCAGTTTTACCTCCTGCTCCCTGCCCGTTGAAGCTAGAGGCGTTTCTTCACTCAGACAGCTGCTAGCTGCCGAGGCTGAGAAGCCCCAAGGTTGACAAGTAAAAAGGCACAGTCCTGACGTTACCAAACCACATGGCAAGCCATTAACTTAAATCCATTGTAAGTCCCCAGGTCGGCAGAGCATAGCAGGCTGCTGAGCAATGACACAGCT
The DNA here is from genome assembly GCF_000298275.1 of Orycteropus afer afer. NCBI lineage: Eukaryota > Metazoa > Chordata > Mammalia > Tubulidentata > Orycteropodidae > Orycteropus > Orycteropus afer. The sequence continues at coordinate 2,629 of NW_006927521.1, read as the reverse complement.
ACATGCAAGGTCCAAGTGTGCCATAAGGTTAGAGACCATTCCAAAGGCTTCTCCTTATATACTGGAAGCAGACCACATCCCAAAGGCAGCTACTCAGCTGCTTGTGGTAGATGCCACCATGGAGTTGATTGCCAGTCTCATCATGGGGAATAACTACCACCAGCTGCCCAGCCACTCAACCAGGCCCAGCCAAGTTGACACAGAATCATAACTACCACATCCCTCCTTGGGTTTCTGGGAGTGGCTGGTAGGTTTGAACTGCCAGCCTTCTAGTTAGCAGTCAAGTGCCTGAGGCATTACGCTAAGAGAGCGCCGTTTGTTATCATAAGAACCAAAAAAAAAAAAAACACTGTAGCCATTGGGTTGATCCGACTCATAGCAACCCTTGAAGACAGAGTAGCACTGCTCCAATAGGTTTCCAATGCTATAAATCACAGCAAAAGCAGACTACCTCATCTTTCTCCCACAGAGCAGCTAGTAGGTTTGAATTGCCAAGCCAAATGCTTTATCCACTATACCACCAAAGCTCCCTGTCATAGTAAGAGTTAAACTGCAAAAGGATTTTTCAAGTTGAGGGACACTACTAGGGTAGCCTATCTACTAGGGTAGATAGGCTTAGAGAAATGCCCACTTAAATTCAGATTTCTTAGAGATAGGGTTCTGGGATTTCATTTGATCTACCCACTTTATAGGGTCTACATCTCTCTTATGATGAGTAAAGATATTTAAATCAGCTGTCCAGTGCATGCTTTACTGGAATTGCCTGTTGACTGGGCCAATTTACCAAATACATTTCCCTCTAAGTGTCAGAAAAGATTGTAAGAATAGAACAAAGCTCAAATGAATCTACCTTTTAGATGCAATTATAAAGGTGTTGAGGAGCTCTGGTAGCATAGTGCCTAAGGCACTTGACTGCTAACCAGAAGACTGGTGGTTCAAACCCACCAGCCACTCCTCGGAAGGAAGGTTGGGCAATCTACTTCCGTAGTGATATCGCCTTGGAAACCCAAGGAGGAGTCGCTATGAGTCGGGGCTGACTCAATGGCACATAACAACAACAACATAAAGGTGTTGTGGTGGTGGTGAAGAATGCTGAAAGTGCCATGGACTGCTAAAGGAACTAACAAATCTGTCCTGGAAGAAGTGCAGCCAGAATGTTCCTTGGAAGAAAGAATGGCCAAACTTCGTCTCACCTACTTTGGTCCTGTTGTCAGATGGGACCATTCTCTGGAGAAGGATGTCATGTTTGGTAAAGTGGAGGGTCAACAAAACAGAAGAAGGCCCTCAACAATATGGATTGACACAGTGGCTGCAGCAATGAGCTCAGGTATAGTAGGGATCATGAGGCTGGCACAGGACCAGGCAGTGTCTTGTTTTGTTGTACATAAGGTCTCTATGAGTCAGAGACAACTCAAAGCACATAACAATAATAACATAAAGGAAAAAGACAAAATAAGCAAAGCTAACAATGTAAGAATAGGTATAATTATAAATATAATACGCAAAGTTCAGCAAGAGTCATAGAATTTTGTCCAATGATCTTGGGATCAGCTCTCTCAGATGTTATTTGCTTCTGGCCATTAGGGCATTTTAAGGTGATTTTCAGTTCTCCAGACGGTTTACCAGTCCATGGGGTCAACTTGGTCTTATTAAATTGTAACTAAAGAATCTATATCTAATTTCCTATGATTTGGCACCAGATGGATTGGTAAGGAGCCTAGGTAAGGCCCCTTGCAATGTGATTTCAGTGAGCCATTTAGTTGCTGTCTCTTCCATTACACATATTCCCCCAGAGCTATGTTAGGAAGGCTTTAAGAGTCCAATTTTTGTTCATAAAAGGCCCCTCTCACTTGTGAAATATACTCTTTATATTAAAGATTGCCAACACTTTAGGGAAGTTAGGTAAAACAGTCTCCTTATTAGGCTCAGGCAGTAATTTAGCAACAGGATTTTGATAACACCTCATCTTTTTCCATGATTCAATCTCGTCCATCTGGGCCATTTACTGGTGTTTCAGAAGCTTTTCTATAGTCAATTCTCAATGGTTGGAATTGTCTGTAAATAAATTTTGGGGTATTCTTACTTTATTTATCAAAAGTGCAGAAATAATGTGAGACAGATCATTTGGCTGCCATATCGGCAGGTTATTCCCTCTAATTTCTTCAGCCTGGGGTATCCCTTTATTCTGCTACTCCAGATAAACAGAGACTCATTTCTCCCTTTAGACAGCTGCTTGCTATCCCACAATACAACATTACAAACAGGGAAATGGAACAATATTAAGCCAATTGACTGAAATGACCCAGAAAACTATACCTTAGGTCTTTGAACCCAGGAAATCAGTACTATGAAACACTTGCTTATAAATAAGCTGCATCAGTAACTGCTTTTCATATGCCCTAGCAGCAGCTACATTCCGCAAGCCTCAGATTACCAAATACATTTCCCTCTAAGTGTCAGAAAAGATTGTAAGACTAGAACAAAGAGGAGTTTGGCAAGATGGCGGACTAGGCACAAGGACTGCACAGACGCTCTTCAACAAAGAAAAGGGAAACCAATTAACACAGACACAGAAGATAATCTTGGACCCCTGAGCCTTGAAGAGAAGGATACAAAAGTGGACTAAACC
>NW_006927520.1:6193-6743 GCF_000298275.1 Orycteropus afer afer | reverse complement strand
ACATCTATAGAGCACTTCACCCAACAGCAGCACAATATACAATCTTCCCCAGTGCACATGGAACTTTTTCTATGATACACCATATGTTAGGCCATAAAGCAACACTTAATAAATTTAAAAACATCGAAATACTGCAAACCATCTTCTCAGATCATAATGCTATCAAATTAGAAATCAACAATAGGAAAATCACCAGGAAAAGAGAAAACACATGGAAACTGGACAACACCCTCCTTGAGAAAGACTGGGTAAGAGAAGAAATCAAAATTGAAATTCGAAAATCAAATGAGAAAGAAAACACAACATACCAAAATCTTTGGGACATAGCAAAAGCAGTGATCAGAGACCAATTTATAGCAGTAAGTGCACACATTAAAAAAGAAGAAAGAGCCAAAATCAACACTTTAAATGAACATCTCCAACAATTAGAGAAAGAACAGCAAGAAAAGCCCCCTGTCACCAGAAGGAAGGAAATAATCAAGATTCAAGCAGAAATCAATGAAACAGAAAATAGAAGGGCTATAGAAAATATCAACAAGACCAGAAGTTG
>NW_006927520.1:0-4333 GCF_000298275.1 Orycteropus afer afer | reverse complement strand
GATCATTAGCTATTAGAGAGATGCAAATCAAAACAACAATGAGGTACCATCTTGCTCTAGCACTAGTAGCAAAGTTCAACAAGATAGAAAATAAGAAATGCTGGCGAGGTTGTGGAGAGATTGGGACTCTCATACATTGCTGGTGGGACAGTCAAATGGTACAACCATCGTGGAAAGCAGTATGGCTATTCCTTCAAAAGCTGGAATTAGAAATACCATTTGACCCAGCCATCCCATTACTAATTATATACTCTAAAGAAGTGAGAGCCATGACAAGAACAGATACATGCATGGCCATGTTCATCGCAGCACTATTTACAATAGCCAAAACATAGAAACAACCTAGATGTCCATCAACTGAGGAATGGATAACCAAACTATGGTACATATACACAATGGAATACTATGCAATGCTAAAGAATAATGTAGAATCTGCAAAACACCGCATAACGTGGACGAACTTGGAGGACGTTATGCTGAGTGAAATAAGTCAGTCACAAAAGGACAAATATTGTTTTAGTCCGTTATTGTAAAAGTTAAAGAAAGGTTTATCTATTGAAGGAAATTTTCTTTGTTGGTTACCGGGTTGGGGGGGAGGGAACACTGTTATCAGAAGGGACCATTCCCTAGAGAAGGATGTCATGCTTGGTAAGGTGGAGGGTCGAAGAAAGAGGGGAAGGCCTGCAAAGAGATGGATTGATACAGTGGCTGCAGTGATGGGCTCAAGTATAGCAAGGATCGTGGAGCTGGTGCGGGACTAGGCGGTGTTTTGTTCTGCTGTTCATAGGATCACTATGACTTGGAGACCACTCGACGGCACCTAACAACAGGCATTGGACAGTTCTGATCCTGTTTTGAAAGTATGATGACTTGTTTTGCATTTTAACTAAATTCACAACTATTAACTGATCTAAGGAGAACAATTCATGATTCATTATCAAACACTCAATGACCTAACCCCACAGATAGTGCACACCAAAGAGCACAGCTCTGAAACTACATCCCTTCTCTCAACAGTTGTATGACCCTGGGATAACTTCATTTCTCTCTGACTCCTGTTTCCTCATCAGTAATGCAGGGGCAAGACCTCTTTCAGCTCACTGCAAGGACTGAAAGATCCACATACATGAAGCACCAGGGACAAGGCTTGGCACCTAACACTAAGCTATTTCTAGAATGATTGAATGCACTATAATAGAAGAAAGTACACTCAGGAAGAAGTCATTAATTTGAAAGTAGTAATAATGATAGTTCTCAAAATCATTCCTTTCACAATTTTAAATTCTTGTAATACAATGCCTGCTCACATGTTGTAGTATCATAATCACTGTCACAATAATTTGTTTCCAGCCCACACCATCCCTCCTTCACTTTCTCAGAGAGGCACCATCATGCTAAAACCACAGGATGCAGGCCAGAGCTCTCTGATCCAAATCTGGCAAATGTCCCTGTGCTTCAGGTTCCTCAGATAGTAAAAAATGCTTAATAAGAATGCTTTCCATGCAGTATAACCAAAAAACCAAAAACCAAACTCACTGCCATTAAGTCAGATCTGATTCACAGTGACCCCTCCCTTGGGTTTCCGAGGTGGTATCACCACGGAAGTAGATTGCCCAATCTTCCTTCTGAGGAGTGGCTGGTGGGTTTGAACCACCAGCCTTCTAAAAAATAATACAGGTAGAGCCATTTGCAGCCCTCAGTAAATGCTTATCTAGTGATTGAGCAGGAGGGAGGAAAACACACAACCTGGGAGCTCCCCTTCACACTTACAAGGTCTCTGCTTCCATGAAACATAAGATCATAGACCCCTCTTCCCTCATTCTTCATGAAATATATAGGAAAAATGTCTCAAATGATTCTCCAGCAGCAATCAAAAAAAGAAAGAGACATACATTATGTCATGAATCATAAAGGGGCACCCAAAATAAGCAAAGTAGCACGAGATTTGAAGAAGCTCATTTCCTCACCCCACCTACCTCCAAAAATCCTGAGCATAGAAGGTGAGTAGACAGAATCCTGAGAGTTCACTATCACCTTCAAGTCTGGAGTGATGTGAACTGAGGTGAGCACAGGCAGCTCTGTTGGTGTTGTTGTTATGTGCCTTCCAGTCGGGCCCGAATCACAGAGACCCTTCCTTGGGTTTCCGAGGCAGTATCACTAGGGAAGTAGATTGCCCAACCTTCCTTCAAAGGAGTGGCTGGGGGTGTTGAACCTCCAGCCTTCTGGATAGCAGTCAAGTGCCTTAGGTACTATGCCACCAGAGCTCCTACAGGCAGCTCTAGTAGATTTAAGATAAATCTGCTTGGAACAGAAACTCATATATAATACCTTAAGAGCTAAACAAAGGGCTAAGATTGAGAGATGGGCTGATATTCATAGGGATGGGCTGACAGACACTCACAGGAGCTCAGCCAAGGGGATATGTCATGGAGTTTCAGAAGGAAAAGCAAGAATCGAGGGCAAGGGACGGATTCAGCCCCCATGGGCTCTCCCACCCTCTCCTGGGTTAGAGACATAAGGCTAGAAGCCACATCAGTCTCTGAACTGCAGACTCTGACATGGGAATGCAGACTGCTCTGTGACAGAATGTAAAGACTATTGGGAAGAATTCCACATGTCAGAGCCAAGGGCTGGGGGCAGAGATGACTGCACTGCACATGCACAAGACAAAGTGTTGGCAGGGTGAGTAGGCAAACACACTGCAGCTCTATCAGGAAGCAAACAAACAGAACCAGAAGGACTGTAAAAACAGAGCTTGAAAAGACAGCAAAAACTGGGAAGAAAACACAAACTAAGAAACAGAAGATCCCACAACACAAATACTTTGTAATTCCTAAGAACCTACTAAGAACATAAATTCAATAAAAGAGGACTCAAGGTGATAAAAGAAGAGACTACGATTAAAAGGAGACTGAGACAGAGCTAAGGAAACCCATTACAAAGTGAGAATTAAAACATCACCATTACAAATCTAATAACTAATTTGAAATCAGCAAGGGACAAAATGACATGAGTGAAATCAAAGTAATGGCATGCAGAAAAGCAAGAGAGCTCCACTGTAATTGCAGAAGAAAGAGGATATGACAAATCACAAAGAAGTGGATCAGCATGGAGGCTGGGAGTTTTTCTTAACTATAGAAATTGATATGTTTTGTGGTGAAGAAATATTAATCTGAAGTGTAGTATTAACTTCCTTTTCACATCAATTCTTTTTCTTCGGTTAATTTCAAGTAAAAAAACAATTGTTAAAAACACATAGTATTATTCCCTTCTTGCTCCTGTTTTTAAATGTTATCTGCATCAATAAAATTCTGAATTTTGCTCACCTGATATTAAAACTCAATGTTTCTGGATAGTACAATTCTGGGTAATTTATTTTACCTCTGTACTTTCCTGCATTGCTTATTTATTATCAATAAAAAATATCATTTATTATTTTTAAAGTATAATGTTTACTCTAAAAGGAAAAGAAAAATCCATTCAACATTCTTTCAATAAGTATATACTGAACACTGGAGATGCCAGGGTGAACGTGCCACACAAGCCCCAGTCCAACTGCAGGTACACCATGGAAGACTTTAGATTCAGGAAAAAGGTTAATCCAAATGCAGTATGTTCCAGAAATGCAAGAGTGATTCAATATTAGGAAATATCAACCATTGTGTTACTAGAGTTTAAAAAGGGTATGGTAGCAGCATCTTCCTCTGACATCCTTTAACTTTTAGAGGTAGATACATGTTGTGGTTCAGAAGAAAGTTGGGGCAATCTACTTCCATAGTAATACTGCCTTGGAAACCCAAGGAGGGGTTGCTATGAGTTGAGTCCGACTCGACGGCATGTAACAACAACAACAACAACATGTTCTGGTTACTTCTATGTTCCTCTAACAGAAAATATATCACAGATGGGATGGCTTGAACAAACAGGAGTTTATTCTTACAATTTAGAGGCTAGAAATAAAAGTTCCAAGTGCCAGGCTCTAGGGGCTGTGTGAAAGCCCCTCAACCTTGGGCTTCAGCTCTGCCTATTGTTCCCGGCCCACTGAAGCTAGAGCCATCTCTTCACTCAAGCAGCTACTGGCTGCTGAGGCTAACAAGCCCAAGGTCAACAAATGAAATGGCACAGTCCTGATGTTACCGTAAAAACCACACAGCAGCACGAGCCAATGGTTTGGAAGCGCGGATTGGCTGAGATCTCCGGCTTGCCTTGGAGGTGGCATATGATCTAGAATGAACGGTACTGAAGGAAAAAGTCCAAGCTGCACTGAAGGAATTGGTGAAAAACAAGGCTCCAGGAATTGGCAGAATACCAAAATCTGTATTTAGAGGCGGGG
>NW_006927519.1:5868-6976 GCF_000298275.1 Orycteropus afer afer | reverse complement strand
CTTCTGAGAGGGAGCAAATCCATTTCTCCTGGGCATCTGACATACTAGGCAAGACTCGCCCATGAGCACTTGGATTTGACAAATATTTCTTGGGTGCCCATTGTCCTGGTGGCTCTGGGGAGAGTTTTCTTATGACTTACCTGCAGCTTATCCTGAATTCACTATCCTCATCAAAGAAGGCCTGGAAGTGGGAACTGGTGGTCAGCATGAGGTCTCTTAAAACAAATTTACACCTCCTACCAAAACAAATGCTTAAATGCCCCAATTTCCTGTATAAACATTTAAAAAGCCTTAGTAGGGGAGATTCTGCATCAGCAAGTTAACCAACAAAAGCATGTCTTGTTTCCTAAGACTCAGAAGAGCATCAGTAAGTCCATTTGACCTATGACTCATAGCGTCCCCTCCTTGGATTTCCAAAGTGGGATCTCTATGGAAGCAGGTTGCCCAATCTTCCTTCTGAATCAATTTTTTTTTTGGGGGGGGGGAGCAGGAAAGGAGCTGGTCTAACACTAGAAGAGACTAATGAGTGCAAGTTATTGGTAACAATGAAATGTATGAATAGAAGGTGTAATGCATTTCCATATGTGAACATTTTCAAAACTAAGAAAGAACCCAATGCTTGTATGCTCAACAAAGAAACAAAAATGAACAAGGAGCCAATGAAACCAAACCAGTTGCCATCAAGTCACTGCTGATTCGTGGGGACCCCGTGTGTGCAGAGTAGAGCTGCTCCATAGGTTTTCACAGCTGTGACCCTTCAGAAGCAGAGCACCAGACTTTTCTTCCAAGGTGCCTCTGGGTGGCTTTGAACTGTCAACCTTTCACTAATTAGCAAAGTGCTTAACCAATTACATCATCTAGACCCAAGCCTTACAGACTAGTCTCTCTTTTTTCATTATCATTCTACCTAGAGCTTTAAGAAATGAAAGCTTCCATGTCTTAAACCCCATGTTATCAAAGCTGTTTATTTTAAACTCCTTTCAAATATGCCATGTTATAGCAGTATCTAACTGAAGCATAGTGCCTAAGGCACTTGACTGCTCACCAGAAGGCTGGTGGTTCAAACCCACCAGCCACTCCTCGGAAGGAAGGTTGGGCAATCCTACTT
>NW_006927519.1:2435-5108 GCF_000298275.1 Orycteropus afer afer | reverse complement strand
ATTTGTTCCACATTTTCCCTCCCACTCTATCCAGGATCTCCAGTTTTGATCCCTTCTCAAGTTGGCATTGGTAGTCAGGCATCATCTAGTTCTTCTGGTTTCAAGGTCCATCATATCCTTGGACTAATTGTTTCCAAATGCCATTGATTTTTTTCACTCTTCTTTGCTTCAGATGAGAGGAGACCAATAGTTGCATCTTAGATGGCTGCTTGAAAGCTTTTAAGAGCCTAGTCGCTCACCAAAGTAGGTTGTAGAACCTTCTATGTACTATATTGTGCCAATTGAGCTTGGTGTCCTCCAATAACATGGTGACTAAAAAACAAACCCACTGCCACAGAGTTGATTCCAACTCATAGCCACCCCCACTGAGTTTCTGAGACAGTAGGTCTTTACGGCAGTAGATTACCCAGTCTTCCTTCCCTGGAATGGCTGATGTGTTTGAACCACTGGCCTTTTGGTTAGCAGTCAAATGCCTTAGGCCTGCACCATCAGAGCTCTGTAATAACATGGTGAATTTTTAAAAAACAATTCCAAGACACTGGAGAAGAGAGGACACTGTCACATATAAAAATATATATATATATGCAAGTAACCTTCATCTATTGACACAAAATATATGACTCACTTCATTACACTGGATCAAGTCAATTTATAAATGAAAAAATTCAATCTTACTGGTCTTCAAAAAAATGCAAACCAATGTAAGTTACTATGTATTATTTTCATGGTTAAATTTGTAGATAGTAAAACAATAATGGAAATAATACAAAGAAAGATGCAAAAATAAGTAAATAAATAACCAGAAAACTTCTGTACCAGGGGAAGAAAAGCAAATTTCAAAACCATGTGTGAAATCAGTTTGTCAATTTGATTCAAAAATCTAAAACTCAAACACATAAATGTTTATTCTGTTTTTCTCCCCCATATGTTAGCAAACAGTAAAAGCAGCCACCTTTAATATAATATAATATAATATAATATAATATAATATAATATAATAATAGAGGTGTGGTTAACGAGATTATTTTACATCCTTATATATTTTATATAAATCAAGTCTGAAGGGAAATAAATCTAAGTATTAATAGAATGTATGGATGATTAAGGAGCTCTGGTGGCACAGTGTCCAAGGCATTTAACTGCTTGCTAATCAGAAGGTTGGTGGTTCAAACTCACCAGCTGCTCTGCGGAAAGAAGATGGGGGCAATCTACTTCCCTAAAGATTTGCCACCTCCCAAACCCATAGCAAGGGAGCTCTGGTGGCATAGTGCTTAAGGCATTTGACTTCTAACCAGAACCCGCCAGCCACTCCTCGGAAGGAAGGTTGGGCAATCTACTACCTTAGTGACACTGCCTCAGAAACCCAAGGAGGGGTTGCTATGAGTTGGATCTGGCTCCACGACAGTGAGTTTTTAAACCCACTGGGGTGTGTGTAGGGGATCATTATGAGTAGGAATCAACTTGATGGCAATGAGTTTGGTTTTTCTTTTTTTTTTTTAATGTGTGATTGACACATGAATTGATTTGCCTGGTGCCTTTACTAATCCCAAACTTAAAACTTGACCTAGTTCTTTAGAAATGAAAAAAATTCAAAACAGTCTTCTTAAGGAACTGTTCCAATGCAGCTGCAGCTGCTATTTTGCGGCTCTCTGAAATACAATTACTGTCATTTAGTTCCTTCCAAACACCCAATAATGGATGCAGAATCACTGGAGGAGAGAGGGAACAGTCCCAATGAGGTGTAATTATTGGAAGCGTACATTTAGCGCCAGTGACTCGTCCAGTCCTGACTCCCTCAGAGCCTCAGAAGGACGACTCTGGCACATTCCATCCCACATTAGCCTGGGGCAGACACTGGTGTTTGCTGGCCTTAGCAAGAGGCACATAAACTCCAAACCCACGGCCACTGAGTCGATTCCTATTCATAGCAACACCACAGGACAGAGTAGAACTGCCCCACAGGGTTTCCAAGGCTATAAATCTTGACAGAAGCAGACTGCCTCATCTTTTTCCCATAGAGCAGCTGGTGGGTTCAAGCCACCAACCTTTAGGCTACAGCCAAATGCCTTAACCACTGCATCACCAGGGCTCCTTTAAGAGGCACGTAGGCAGAGTAAAATAAATTGCCTAAAGGAATATGTACCATTCTGGAGTGAATTTTGCTTAACACTTGAACATATGGGCTTGTCCCTATTTCAGACCCCAGCTTTGATGCAGATATTCACATGCAAACAAGTCCCTGGTACAAGAATGCAGTAAAGGGAATGTCTATAGAATATCTTTTGCAATTTGACTTGCCTAGGTATTCCCCTTGGTCTGTTACAGCCTGAAAATCATCTACCCATTCTGTTTTCTCCTATTAGGTTTTTTGTTGCATTCATTAATTGTATTATAGTTATGTTACTGTCTCCTGTCAACTCCACCCCAGACTGTAGTCCTTTGAAGTGCTGGTGAAGCACTGGGTTCCTGACAGTTCAAAGCTACCCAACAGCACCACAGAAGAAAGGTCTGGCAATCTGCTTCTGTAATAATTATGGCCAAGAAAACACTATGGAGCAGTTCTCTGTAATACACGGGGTGACCATGAGTCAGAGTCAACTCAACAGCAATGAGCTTGGTTTATGTTTTTGGCCCTTAGAATCAAGGTTGAAACGAGCATCAGTAATCCTACTG
>NW_006927519.1:0-1855 GCF_000298275.1 Orycteropus afer afer | reverse complement strand
CAGAAGGTTGGTGGTTCAGACCCATCAGCCATTTCTCGGAAGGAAGATTGGGCAATCTACTTCCGTGGTGATACTGCCTCGGAAACCCAAGGAGGAGTCGTTATGTTGGAGTCGATGCAACAGCACATAACAACAATAACAATAGAGGTTAGGATTTACAACAAAATCGGGGGGACATAATTCAATCCATAACACAGCTCCTGCTAGAACACTTCCAGCAGGAAGTGTACTAGGCCTTGCTGCCCGCTGGGGGATAGATAATCCAAGGGAATCTGCATTATGTTGTCAGTTGGGCTACTTCTTTACAGAAATTTAAGAACAGCCTTTCAATGTCTTTAATCAAATGAATGGTTCAATGCAAGGCCAATGGATAGAGATCTTGGGAATGCATAGAATCATCAGATCTTGGCAGATACTTATTTTGCTTAATTCTAGATAAACCAACCCCAAAACCAAACTCATTGCCACTGAGTCAGATCTGACTCATAGCGATCCTTCCTTGGGTTTCCAAGGCAGTATCACTACAGAAGTAGATTGCCCAACCTTCCTTCTGAGGAGTGGCTGGTGAGTTTGAACCACCAGCCTTCTGGTTAGCAGTCAAGTGCCTTAGGCATTACACCACAGAACTCAAACAATGCATTGCACTGGGCAAATCTGCTACATAAGATCTCTTTAAAAAGTGAAGATGTCACCCTGAGGACTAAGGTGCACCTGACTTATGCCAGGTATTTTCAATCACCTCATATGCATGTGCATGGACAATGAATACGGAAGACTGAAGAAGAGTATATACAATTGAATTATGGTGTTGGCAAAGAATTTTGAATATACCATGGAATGCCTGAAGAGCAAACAAATCTGTCTTGGAAGAAGTACAGCCAGAATGTTCCTTAGAAACAAGGATGGCAAGAGTTTGTCTCACATGTGTTGGACATGCTATCAGGAGGGACCAGTCTCTGGAGAAGGATATCATGCATGAAGCGTCAGTGAAAAGGAGGAAGACCCTCAACAAGGTAGACTAACACAGTGACTCCAACAATGGGCTCAAACATAGCAACAATTGTGAGGACGGAACAGGACTGACAATGTTTAGTTCTGTTGTACTCAGGGTCTGTATGAGTCAGAACTGACTCGATGGCACCTAAGAACAACAAAAGACAAATCTCTAAGACCAACCTTTGTTATTACAAGACATATCCAAGATCAAGGTTAACATTTTTTTTTTTTTTTCCGTCATCTAATGTTGGTTTTCAGTTGATGGAGGACCAGCTCCATGATTATAAAGGTGGTATTTCCTTACTCTGTGCTCCTGGGGAACTTTGCTTATACCTCTCTTTCTCTCTCTCTCTTTTCTTTTGTTTGTTTACTCAGTCCATTCTGACATTGAGGGTATCTGAGTATCTTCTGTTTGATTAGCTCCTCACAGGCCTTATGAATCAGCTACAATCCCTGGTCTACAAAAGGACAATAAGGAACAAATATGGATATAAACATAATATAAGTAATGACTAAAACAATTTAAAAGTGTTGCTGGTATATGAGACTACTTCTGTGTAAGGAGGTTTGTTAATAACTACTCAACTACATAAAAATTAAATTATAGTGTGAGACTATAGAGGATTTTAATGAGAAGCTAGATGAACTTTACTTAGTGTATCTGCAAATTGAATAGCTTTCTTTCTTTTTCTTTTTTTTTTTAATTGTGATTTGGGTGAAGATTTACAGAGCAAATTCACTTTCCATACAGCAGTTTACATATACTTTCTCTCATGACATTGACCACAATTTACCACAATGCAACAGCTCCCCTCCTACTTCCTCCCCATAGTTACCTCTTCCCAGTGTCCATCCCTCC
>NW_006927518.1:2270-6915 GCF_000298275.1 Orycteropus afer afer | reverse complement strand
AGGAATGCATAGGAAAGGAGGACACAAGGAAGAGGTAACTACAGGAAGGAAGTGGGAAGAGAGCTGTTACACTGTGGGGAATTGTAGTCAATGTCATGAAACAAAATGTGTATGAACTGCTGTATGGAAAATGAATTTGCTCTGTAAACTTTCACCCAAATCACAATAAAAAAATTATGTATAATATTGCACAGAGGTGAATTCCAGAACACTTAACTGTTCTCATGAATACCCTGTCCATAGACCGAGAGGCAGTCATTTGAACAGAACAAAGGGATACTGCATGGTTTAAAATCAGGAAAGGTGGCCATCAGGGTTGTATCCTTTCATTATGTTTATTCAACCTGTACACTGAGAACATAATCTGAGAAGCTGATCGATATGAAGAAGAGCATGACAACAGGTTTGGAGGAAACTCATTAATAGCCTGCAATACTCAGTTGACATAACCTTGTTTGCTGAAAGTGAAGAGGACTTGAAGCTCTTACTGATAAAGATCAAAGATTACTGGTTTCAGCACGAATTACACCTCAACATAAAGAAAACAAAAATCATCACAGTGGACCAATAAGTAACATCTTGATACATGGAGAAAAGATTGATGTTGTCAAGGATTACATTTTACTTGAGTCCACTATCAATGCCCATGGAAGCAGCTGTCAAGAAATCAAATGACGTATTGCATCGGGCAAATCTGATGCAAAAGAATTCTTTATAATGTTAAGAACATATAACTTGGCACCAGTTCATTCTGGTTTGACTCACTGCTCAAAATTTGCCTTTCCACTGCAGATGTACTGAATCAGAATCTGTTTTGACAAGATCTCCAAGTGATTTTTATAGACCCCAGAGCTGGGAATCTTTTTGAAATATAGATTCTAAAATAAAATAAAATGTAGATTCCTTAAATCTGGGGTGGATACGCAAGTTCTCAGCAGGGGGTCGAAATGGAATGAATGTGTTTGAATCACTGGTTAAAGAGAAAAGATACCATGTTGAGAGCTAAGACGTGCCTTATCCAAGCCATGGTACTTACTTATTTATTTAAAATTTTTAATTGTGATTTGAGTGCAAATTTACAAAGCAGATTCATTATACAGTCAACAGTTCCTACACATTGTGTTTCATGGCACCAATTACAATTCCCACAATGTAACAGTTCTCCTCCCACCTTCTCCCTGTGGTTACCCCTTCCCTGTGTCCTTCTTACCTATGCATTCTTGCCTCTCTAGATTTCCCCTTTTACAAATGCTGGCTGATCTCTCACGATTGACTGTTCTAAGTTGTGCATCTCCCTGGGGTAGGTGTTCAGTTCGTAGGTCTTTCTGTTGTTTGCTTGAGAGCTAACCTACAGGGAGAGAGTCCAATTTCAGGCCTGAAGGGTAACCCAGGACCACAGTCTTGGAGATTTCACCCATCTCTGTTCGACCAGTAAATCTGGTCTTTTTTGTCTTCTTGAATTTTGTTCCACATTTTTCCTCCCACTCTATCTAGCATCTCCAATTTTGATCCCTTTCCGAGTGGGTAAGCCATGGTATTTGTAATCATCTCATATGCATGTAAAAGCTGGACAATGAAGAAGGAAGACCAAAGAAAAAATTGTTGTTGTTAGGTGCCATCAAGTTGGCTCCGACTCATAGTGAACTTATGGGCAACAGAATGAAACACTGCCTGGTTTTGTGCCAGCCTCACAATCCTTGCTATACCTGAGCCCATCATGGCAGCCTCTGTGTCAATCCATCTAATTGAGGGCTTTCCCCTTTTCCATTGACCCTCCACTTTACCAAGCATTATATCCTTCTCCAGGGAATGGTCCCTTCTGACAACATGACCAAAGTAGGTGAGACGAAGTCTGGCCATTCTCACTTCCAAGGAACATTCCGGCTGTACTTCTTCCAGGACAGATTTGTTTGTTCTTCTGGCAGTCCATGGTACTTTCAGTATCCTTTGCCAACAACACAACTCAAAATCATCAACTCTTTTTTGGTGTTCCTTATTCATTGTCCAGCTTTCACATGCATTGGAGGTGATTGAAAACACCATGGCTTGGGTCAGGCACACCTTAATTTTCAAAGACACATCTTTGCTCTTCAACATTTTAAAGAGGTCTTTTACAACAGATTTGCCCAATGCAATATGTTGTCTGATGTCTTGACTGCTGCTTCCATTGGTATTGATTGTGGAACCAAGTAATATGAAGTCCTTGACAACTTCAAACTTTTCTCTATCCATCATGAAGCTGTTTATTGGGCCAGTTGTGAGGATTTTTGTTTGCTTTGTATTGAGGTGTAATCCATACTGCAGACTGTAGTTGTTAATTTTCATCAGTAAATGTTTCAAGTCATCCTCATTTTCTGTAAGCAAAGTTGTGTCATCTGCATGTCACAGGTTGTTAATGAGTCTTCCTCCAATCCTGATGCCATGTTCTTCTTCATATAGTCCAGCTTCTTGGATTGCTCAGCATACAAATTGAATAAGTATGGTGAAAGGATACAAGCATGATGCACTCTCTTCCTGAATTAAACCATGCAGCATCCCCTTCTGTTCAAATGACAGCCTCCTGGTCTATGTACAGGTTCCTCATGAGCACAATTAAGTGTTCTGGCATTCCCATTCTTCTCAACATTATCCATAATCTGTTATCATTCACACAATTGAATGGCTTTGCATAGTTAATAAAACACAAGTAAACATCTTTCTGGTATTCTTTGCTTTCAGCCAAAATCCTTCTGACATCAGCAATGATATCTTTCATTCCACGTCCTCTTCTGAATGCAGCTTGCATCTCTGGAAGTTCTCTGTCAATATATTGCTGCAACCTTTTTTGAATGATCTTCAGCAAGATTTTACTAGTGTGTAATATTAATGATATTGTTTGCTAAATTCCACATTCTATGGGATCACCTTTGTTTAGAATGGGTACAGATATGGATCTCTTCCAGTAGTTGGCCAGGCAGTGTCTTCCAAATTTCTTGGCACAGAGAAGTGAGTGCCTCCAGCACAGCATCTGTTTGTTGAAACATCTCAATGAGTATTCCATCAATTCCTGGAGCCTTGTTCTTCACCAACTCCTTCAGTGCAGCTTCAACTTTCTTCCTTCAATACCACTGGTTCTTGATCATATGCCACCTCCTGAAATGGATGAACATTGTCTAATTCTTTTTGGTACAGTGACTCTGTGTATTCCTTCCATCCTGTTTTGATGTTTCCTACATTATTCAATATTTTGCTCATACAATCTTTCAATATTGCAACTCAAGGATTGAATTCTCCCTTCAGTTCTTTCAGCTTGAGAAATGCATGTTCTTCCCTTTTGTTTTCCTAACTCCAGATGTCTGTACATTTCCTTATAATAATTGACTTTGTCTTCTCAAGCTGCACTTTGAAATATTCTGTTCAGCTCTTTTATCTTATCATTTCTTCCATTTGCTTTAGCTACTCTCCGTTCAAAAGCAAGTTTCAGAGTCTATTCTGACATCCATTTTGGTCTTTTCTTCCTTTCCTGTCTTTTTAATGACCTTTCTTCATGAATAATGTTCTTGATGTCACCCCACAATTCCTCTGGGTTTTCAGTCATTGGTGTTCGATGCATCAAATCTATTCTTCTGATGGCCTCTAAATTCAGGAGGGATATGATTAAGGTCTTATTTAGGCTCTTGTGGACTTGTTTTAATTGTCTTCAGCTTCAACTTGAACTTGCATATGCTCAATTGATGGTTTGTTTCACAGTCAGCTCGTGGCCTTGTTTTAGCTAAAGATATTGAGATTCTTCATCACCTCTTTCCACAGATATGGTTGATCTGATTCCTGTGTATTCCATCTGGTGAAGTCCATGTGTATAGCTGCCATTTATATTGTTGAAAAAAGATAATTGCAATGAATAATCATTGATCTTGCAAAATTCTATCATGTGATCTCTAGTGTCTTTTCTATCACCTAGGTCGTATTTTCCAGCTACTGGTGATTCTTCTTTGTTTCCAACTTTTGCATTCCAATCACCAGTGATAATCGACACATCTTGATTGCATGTTTGGTCAATTTCAGACTCCAGAAGTTAGTAAAAATCTTTAATTTCCTCATCTTTGGCTTTGGTGGTTGGTTCATAAATTTGAATAATAGTAGTACTATCCTCCTTGTAGACATATGGATATTATCCTATCACTGGCATCACTGTATTTCAGGATAGATCTTGAAACATTCTTTGTGATGATTTGTCATTCCCAGCATAGTAAATCATATGGTTGTCAGATTCAAAATGGCCAAAACCAGTCCATTTCAGCTCACTAATGCCTAGGATAGGAACTCTCTGATAGCATAGTGCCTAAGGCACTTGACTGCTAACCAGAAGTCTGGCGTTTCAAACCCACCAGCCACTCCTTGGAAGAAAGGTTGGGCAATCTACTTCCATAGAGATAATGCCTTGGAAACCCAAGGAGGGGTCGCTATGAGTCGGTCCGACTCGACGGCACATAACAACAACAACAACAATGCCTAGGATATCAATCTTTATGTATTTCGTTTCATTTTTGACAACTTCTAATTTTCCTAGATTTGTATTTCGTACATTCCATGTTCCAATGATTAATGGATGTTTGCAGCTGTTTCTTCATATTTTGAGTTGTGCCACATCAGCAAATGGAGATCC
>NW_006927518.1:0-1440 GCF_000298275.1 Orycteropus afer afer | reverse complement strand
GGTGTTGGTAAAGAATATTGAATATAGCATGGACTGCCAGAAGAATGAACAAATCTGTCTTAGAATGAGTATGGCAGAGTGTTCCTTAGAAGGAAGTATGGTAGGACTTCATCTCATGCACTTTGGACATGTTATCAGGAGGGACAACTCTGTGGAGAAGGATATCATGCTTGGCAAAGTAGGGGGTGGGTGAAAAAGAGGAAGATCCTCAACAAGATGGAATGACCCAGTGGCTGCAACAATGGGCTCAAGTATAGCAAGGGTTGTGAGTATGAGGCAGGGCCAGGCAGTATTTTGTTCCATTGTACATAGGGTTGCTATGAGTTGGAATGGACTTCATGCTACCTAACAAAACAACAACCATCCATTCAAGATAAAATTTATTTCTTAGAGTGAAAAAAAAGATGAGACTATGCAAGAATTGAGGAAAGTGGTATCCATGCACCCAATCTGGATTAACACAGTGGCTCCACCAATGGGCTCAAACACAGCAATGATTATGAGGACAGCATAAGACCGGGCAGTGTTTCATTCTGTTAGTTACAGGGTGCTTTAAGTTGGATCACTGGTACCCAGTAGCATATGCAATCTAAAGTAAATATTAAAGAAAGAATACAACAAATCAATAAACATGACATTAGCAAGTCCAGAAAGCTCAACTTAGGGGACGATGGAGGGCAGAGGGAAGGACAAGGCTGTGTGAGCAATGAATTTTGAGGTAGAATTAATATTCATGGGGGCGTGGAACAGTAGAGAAGGAAAGGAGATGAGTGAAATAGGATGATTTTAAAGATCTCATCTCTTTGCTGGGGAGGAAAAGTAAAAGTAAAATGGAGCAACTTGTATGTAAAACTGTGGGTGAAATAATTGGTGAGTTTTTCCAAATGGTAGAGAAGTAGCTGCCATGAGTTGGAATTGACTTAATAGCAACTAACAATAACAGCATGTTTTATTATGAAATTAAGAAAAGAGAAGGTAACAGTTAATAGAATGGAAAAGTGTAGTATGACTTTCAAATAAGTAAGGGGAAAAATAGAATTAAAAGCAAATTCAAATATGTCCAAGTAAGAAAAAAATAAATGAGGAAATAATAAAGTAAAACTGATAAATATGAAGTAAGATGGAGGGAGTAACTGTAACAACCATTATAATAAATATAAACTCACTGCCGTGAAGTCAGATCTGACTCATAGTGACCCCTCCTTGGGTTTCTGAGGTGGTGTCTCTACAGAAGTAGATCGCCCAACCTTCCTTCCAAGGAGTGGCTGGTGGGTTTGAACCACCAGCCTTTTGGTTAGCAGTCAAATGCCCTAGGCACTATACTACCAGAGCGCCTATAATAAATATACGTGGACTAATATACATTAAATATAAGTGAAAATCTTCTAGTAAAATAGAGACTAGCTGATCGGGTATGGCAGTTTTAAAACATAGCACCAA
>NW_006927517.1:1938-5627 GCF_000298275.1 Orycteropus afer afer | reverse complement strand
AATAAGCTCAGGTATAGTAGGGCTCATGAGGCTGGCACAGGACTGGCAGTGTTTCATTCTGTTTTTCAGAAGGTTGCTATGAGTTGGAGATAACTCGATGGCACATAAAAACAACAAATATTGAAATGTAATCTACACTGAAGGTGATAGTGTTTGTCTTTATCGGGAGTCCTTCAAGACTTTCACTGTCAACAAGCAATGCTGTGTCACGTACATATTTCAGGGGGTAATGAGTCTTCCTCCAATCATGATACTGTTTCATTCATCATATACTTCAATTTATCAGATTATTTTCTCTGCATACTTATTAAATAGTATGGTGAAATGAAACCAACCTGGCACACACCTTTCCTGATTTTAAAACATGTAGAATCTTCTCCTGTTTGAATGACTGCCCTTTAATCTACGTACAGTTTTCTTATGGACACATCTAAGTGTTCTGGAGTTCTCATTCACTTCAGTGTTATCCATTATTTGTTATGACTCATACAGTCAAATGTCTTTGCATAGTGAGTTAAACACAGGTAAAAATATTCTGGTATTCTCTCTTTTCAGCTATGACATGTATGGTATCAGCAATGATATAGCTGTTTCATGTCACCTTCTGAATCCCTATTGAATTTCTTGTAGTTCCCAGTTGATGGATTTTTGCATTGCATTTTTTAATTAATTTCACCATATTTATAATGCATGTGATATTAATGATATTGTTTGATAATTTCCACATTCTGTTGGATCACTTTTCTTTGGAATGGATACAAATATAAATGATTTTTTTCTATGCAGTTGGATAGACAACTGTCTCCAAATTTCTTGGCATAATAAACTGAACACTTCCAACATTTTATCTATTTGTTGAAATACATCTCAGAGGATATCCTGTCAATTCCTGGATGCTCATTTTCTGGCAGTTCCTTCAGTGCTACTTGGATTTTTTTTTTTTTTTTCCTTTAATACCATTGCTTCTTAACCATATGCTACCTCCTGAAATGGTTAAACATCAACAAATTATTTTTATACAGTTGCTGTATAAAATAGTATCCATTTGCTGGAGATTTCTTTTTTGTCAATGTTTTAATTGTAGCTTGAACTTCTTTCAATCCCACCAGTTCTTGACCATATTCTATCTCTTGTAATGGTTGAATGGCAGTGAATTATTTTTGGTACACTTTCTCTGTGTATTCCTTTCATATTGTTCTCATGCTTCTGCATTGTACACTTTTTTGCCCATTCAATCATTCAGTATTGCAGTTTGAGCCTTGAATTTTTCCTTTAGCTCTAGAAGCTTCAGGAATAATGACATAGTTCTTCCTTTTAGGATTTCTAACTCCATGTCTTTGACATTTCATAATAGAAGACATATTAATGTCTACTACTACTCTGTGTTCAAGAGCAACTTTCAGTGTCTTTTCTGACATCCATTGGGGACTTTTCTTGCTTTCTTCTCTTCTTAATGATCTTTTGTTTTCTTCATGTATGATATTCTTGATTTCACCCCAGAGCTCTTCAGGTCTATGGTCATTAGTGTTCTATGCCTCAAAATTATTCTTGAGATGGTCACTAAATTCTGGTGAGATATATTTAAGGTTGTACTTTTGCTCTTGTGGTCCTGTTTTAATTTTCTTCTGCTTCAAATTTAACTTGCATATGAGCAATTAATGATCTGTTCCACATTTTACTGGTCCTTGACGATGTTCAAAGGAATGTGGGCAGTGCAGTGTCTAACACATTTGACTGCTAACCAGAAGTTTGGTGGTTCAAACCTACCAGCCACTCTGCAGAAGGAAGACAGGACAATCTACCTTTGTAAAGATTTACTACCTCAGAAACCCAAAGGGGGCTGCTGTGAGTGAAAATCTGCTAGATGGCAGTGAGTTTTCTTTCTTTCTTTTTAAATCTTGTCCTCAGAGGTAATATTAAGCTAATTCATCACTTTTTTTCTAATGAGGTGGTTGATTTGATCTCTGTGTATTCCTTCTGATAAGGTCCTTGTGTATAGTTGCTTTTACAGTGATGAAAATATGTATTTCAGAGGAATAAGTCATTAGCCTGGCAAAATTATTTCATCAAAGCTATATTTTCCAACTATTGATCCTTCTCCTTTGTTTTTGACTTTTGTATTCCAATTACCAGTAATTAGCAATGCATCTGGATTGCATGTTTTATCAATGTCAGACTCCAAAAGTTGATTAAAATTTTCAATTCATTCATCCTTAGTGATAGGTATGTAAATTTGAGTAATAGACATATTAACTACTTTTCTTTGTATGTGAAGTTGAGTAGAATCAAAGTTCAGTCCACATCCTGTCTGTTACCTTGGTTGGAGGCAGCTAAACATAACTCAGTTCATTATTAGCTGAGCTGAATTGAAGTTAATTTCACACATCCTCTCCATGTTTTTCCCCACCTTAGCTAGAAACGTGTGAATAGGTATGTTAATGTATTTCCTAAGTTGTTTTTCAGAAAACAACTTGAAATAAACTTTCTCACCTCGGACTTGCTTAGTGAGGCAAAGGGGAACAAAGTTGCTGATAACTGATATTCTCCCTTCTGTCCAAGGCCCAATCTGTTGATTACAGGAAGTCAGTGTGACTCATCTGGTGTGCAAGCACACTACATTAAAAATTGACTGTCCTTTTAAACCGAGGTGAAGGAAGCCTCAGCTAATCCCCAGTTTATTCATGCCCAAATTCTTGAATTTTTTTATGAATATGTGTAAGCCCCTCTCTTGAACTTTACAAAAATTGTATCCCAACCTCCATTCAAGGAGTTAGATTTGGGTACTGTCCCTTGTGTCCTTGCATTGCTGCTTGGCAATAAATCATTTTCTCTCTTCTTAATTACTTGGTATGTGAACTAGTTTGGCTTGATTGCTCACTGGGCAGGAACCCATGTTTGGTCCACCTTCATATGCATTTGGATATCATCCTATTATCTACAATGATTTAGTTCAGAATATTACTTGAAATGTTCTTTTTGACAATGAATGTGGCACCATTCCTTTTCAATTCGTCACTCTGCATAGGAGACCATACAATTGTCTGATTCAAAACTGCCAATACCATTCTATTTTAGTTCATGAATGTGTGGGATATTGATCCTCAAGTATTCCATTTAGTTTTTGATTATTTCCAATTTCTCTTGATTCATATATTTTAAATTCCAAGTTCTGGTTACTAATGTATGATTTCAGCAGTGTCTTGTCCTGGTGAGTCATGCTACATTATCAAAATAATTTCCAAAAGCTTTATTCCACCTGCATCCTTAAGACAGACTCTAATTTGATGGAGCAGCACTTTTCTACTTGTAATTTGAGTGCCATCTAACCTGAGAGGCTTATCTTCTAACACTTTATCAGACTATGTTCTGCTGTCATTCTTAAGATTTTCACTGGCTAACTTTTATTTATTTATGTAAATAGTCAGGTCCTTCTTCCTATTCAATCTTAGTTTGCAACCATTACTGA
Source organism: Orycteropus afer afer (assembly GCF_000298275.1). Taxonomy (NCBI): domain Eukaryota; kingdom Metazoa; phylum Chordata; class Mammalia; order Tubulidentata; family Orycteropodidae; genus Orycteropus; species Orycteropus afer. The sequence continues at coordinate 2,161 of NW_006927517.1, read as the reverse complement.
AACCTGTTTCATGGGTGAAGGTCCCGGTATATGGAATATTGTGACACAGTTTCCAGCATCATAGGAACATATAAACCATCAGAATACAACATACTGACGTACAAGTTGGGTATTAGCCATTAACCCCAACTAACTATCTTCCAGGCAATTCTGAATAATAGTTATCAAATAAACAAAAACTAAACTCACACCATCAAGTCTATTCCAAATCATAGCAAACCCT
>NW_006927517.1:0-963 GCF_000298275.1 Orycteropus afer afer | reverse complement strand
TTTTTTTTTTTTCTTCATTATTCTCCAACTCTACCTGTTTTTCTCTTAATGTCCTTTCCCAATTTATTGTGTTGTTTTTTGTTTCTTTTCTTTTCTTTTTCTTTTTTATGGTGATTGTTCCTGTGTGTTTATGCAGTGTGTTTTTTGTCTACTTCCTTTTACTTTTTTGATGTTTTTTGGATCATTGTTTTTGTCTAACTGAGTGGGAGACAACAACTTAGACCATGTGATGCAACCACACCCACACGTCCAGCAGTGCCATTTAATTAGTGAGAGCCACCACTTACTTCCCAGCTAATTGCCAAAAAATAAATAACCACCAAGAAGAGCCTAATTGGCCAGGGAAAACCTTGTGAATAGCAGAGAAACAATGTTTGATACATTACTACACAACTTTGTGAATAGCCCAGAAGCATTATCTGATAAAGTTCAGGGTGATGAGCTCCTTAGGTCAGAAGGCTTTCAAATTATGACTAGGAAAGAGATATGTCATCAGAGTAGGGCCAACCTTACTGATATAGATATATAATTTGGATGACATCAAGAATATCAACAATGAGGAAAGCAAGAGGTCATCAAAAAGACAGGAAAGGAAGAGATGACCAAAATGGATATCAGAAGAGACTCTGAAACTTGTCCTTGAATGAGAGTAGCTAAAGCAGATGGAAGAATTTACAAGATAAAAGAGCTGAACTGAAGATTTCCAAGAGCAGCTCAAGAATACAAAGTCAATTATTATAATAAAATGTGCAAAAACCTGGAGTTGGAAAACCAGAAGGGAAGAACATGCCAGGCATTTCTGAAGCTGAAAGAACTGAGAAAAAAAAAAATAAGCCTCAAGTTGCAATGCTGAAATATTCTATGGAAAAAATATTGAATGATGCAGGAAACATCAAAAGAAGTTAAAAGGAATATACAGAATCACTGTACCAAAAAGATTGGTTGATATTCATCCATTTCAGG
>NW_006927516.1:3920-6869 GCF_000298275.1 Orycteropus afer afer | reverse complement strand
TTTTCACGCAAATTCTTCTGCTAGTTGGGGTTTAGTCCAAATCTGCATCCTTTCCTTCAAGGCTCAGGGGTCCAAGATTATCTTCTGTGTCTGTATTTATTGGTTTCCCTTTTCTTTGTTGAAGAGGGTCTGTGCAATCCTTCTGCCTAGTCCGCCATCTTGCCCCGCCTCCTCAGGATCTTTTTTAAATTTTTAATGGAAAAACCTAATCAGCAGTTACCTGCACATCTTTTTTTATATAGACTTATTTTTAGAACAATTTAGATTTTTAGAAAAATTTTACAAAAAGTACAGACAAACCTGATAAAATCTTTTGCAGTTGAATTAATTCCAACTCATAGCAACCTTATAGTACAGAGTAGAACTGCCCCATAGGATTTCTGAGGCTGTAGTCTTTATGGAAGCAGGGTGTCACATCTTTCTTCTACAGAGTGTCTGGAGTGTTTGAACCACCAAACTTTGGGTTAGCAGCAGAGCATTTAACCACTGTGCCACCATGCCTCTTGGGACAATCCAGAGAATTCCTACATTACCTTCCCCCTACACACACACACACACACACACACACAATTTGACCTCCTTTTTAACATCTTTCATCCCTGTGGAACGTTGGTTATGATTAAAGAACCAGCACCGATACTTTATTGTTATCTGAAGTCCATAGTTTGCATTGGTGTTCACTCTTTGTGTTGCACAGTTCTATGGATTTTAACAAATGCAAAATGTTATGACAGTATCACGCAGAATTGTTCCATTGCCCTAAAATATTCTGTGCTCTGCCTATTAATTTTTGCTACCTTGTCCCTGAACTCCTGGCAACCACTGATATTTTCACTGTCTCTCTTATTTTCTGCCTTTTCTAGAGTGTCATAGAATTTAATAATACTATAGCTAATTTTTTTAAACTGGCATCTCTCACTTAATAGTACCTCCATAACATTTTAAGATCTGCTGTGTTGTTGTTTTTGCTAGCTGTCATGAAGTTGGTCCTTGACTTGTGTGATCCCATGCACAATGGAACAAAACACTGCCTGGTCTTGTGCCATCCCCATGCTCAGTTGTGAATCAGACCACTGTGATCCACCGTGTTTTCATTGGCTGATTTTCAGAAGTAGATTGCCAGGCCCTTCTTCCTAGTCTGTCTTAGTCTGGAAATTCCACTGGGACAATGTTATAGCAACACATAAGCCTCCACTGAGAGTTAGGTGGTGGTTGCACATGAGGTGCATTGACTGGGTCTTCCAAGTGGAAGGGGAGAATTTCTATCATTGTACAACCAATGCCCCCAAGACCCATTTTATTAGCACAAAAATAAACAAGGTAATAATAACAATTACCACAAGGACAACTTATTATAATGTACCATCTCTCCTTTTCAAAGCTGCTGTAACCAAAAGAACATGTTGTCTGCCAATCTTGAGACTGTTTCTGGACTTGAACTGCTGTGTTGCTTGATAATTTTGGGACTGTGCCATTTTGCTTGTTCACCTTGGGTTGTCAGCCTCAACAGCCAGCAGCTGTCTGAGTTAAGAGAGCAAAAGGCAGAGCTGAAACCCAAGGTCAAAGGACTTTCATCTAGTCCATGAGCTGGCACTTTGAACTCGGACTTCTACCTTCCTCAATTGTAAGAGAATAAATCCCTGTTTGTTAAAGCCATAGTTTTGTAGTGTATTCCTGTTAGAGTGGCATTAGAGAGCAAAAACACAGATCTCTGATTTTGGAGGCACCTGAGCCAGGACTGTAGAGAGCTTCAAGAACCCTTTTAGGATTGTATTTTCCTCTCAATCTATGCAAAGACTCAGAATGCAGGTAAATCCTCACCTCTTCAGGAGCCCTTCTCAGTGATATTGAATGCACCCATGGGCACTCTGAGTTAATCTTGTGCTCCAACAACAAGTTAAGGAAAGGTATTTTGGGCATAAAATATGTTTTGCAGGATTATTTCTTATGTGGTTCTGACAAAGTATGTTCTCTTGGAGGAAAATGTTTGTTATCTTTGAAATGGGAGGATCTGATAAGAACTGAGGAAAAAGGTGGTACCCAGATGTGGAAGCGCTTGTATGTCCTCTGATAGATGTGTTGGTCAGATGTAGTACAAGAGGGATGTGGCCAAGGCTTCCTGGGAGAGTAGGTTCTAAGTCTGAAGGGCAAAGGGCAGAAGTAGAGGGTGAAGTAGCAGTTTCTATTTCCTAATAAGCAAAGTAATGAACTCAATATGCTATCAGAGCCACAACTTTGTGCTACCATTTCCTTATTTTACAAGAACGCGGCATCAGGATTGGAGGAGGACTCATTAACAACCTACCATATACAGATGACACAATCTGGCTTGCTGAAAGTGAAGAAGACTTGAAGCCCTTACAGATGAAAATAAAAAGACTATAGCCTTCAGTATGGATTATAACTCAACATAAAGAAAACAAAAATTCTCACAACTGGACCAATAAGCAACATCATGATAAATGGAGAAAAGACTGAACTTGTCAAGGATTCATTCTACTTTGATCCACAATCAATATCTATGGAAGCAGCAGTCAAGAAATCAAATGACATATTATGTTGGTCAAATGTGCTGCAAAAGACCTTTTTGAAGCATAAAAGAACAAAGATGTCACTTTGAAGACTGAAGTGTGCCTGACCCAGACCATGGTGTTTTCAATAGCCTCATATACATGTGAAAGCTAGAAATGAATATGGAAGACCACAGAGGAATTGACGCATTTGAATTATGGTGTTGGCAAACAATATTGAACATATCATGGACTGCCAGAAGAATGAACAAATCTGTCCTGGAAAAAGTGAAGCAGGAATGTTTCTTCGAAGTAAGAATGATCAACGTCATCTACCACGTAAATAAAACAAAGGAGAAGAATCACATGATCATATCAATTGATGCAGAAAAGGCATTTGATAAAATTCAACACCCATTCCTGATCAAAACTCTCAGCA
>NW_006927516.1:2060-3795 GCF_000298275.1 Orycteropus afer afer | reverse complement strand
CCAGGGCCATAAGGCAAGAAAGGGAAATCAAAGGCATCCAAGTTGGCAAGGAAGAAGTCAAACTATCCCTATTTGCTGATGATATGATCCTATACTTAGAAAACCCAAGAGACTCAGTCAAAAATCTACTGGAACTAATTGAGAGATTTAGCATCTTGGCAGTGGGGCATCTGTTTGTTGAAACACTGGAGGCACTCACTCAGTTATGCCAAGAGATTTGGATGACAGCTACCTGGCCAACTGACTGGAAGAAATCCATATTTGTACCCATTCCAAAGAGACGTGATCCCACAGAATGTGGCAATTATTGAACATTATCATTAATATAGCACACAAGTAAAATCTTACTGAAGATAATTCAAGAATGGTTGTAGCAGTATATTGACAGAAAACTTGCAACAGAGGTGCAAGCTGGATTCAAAAGAGGACGTGGAACAAGGGATATCATTGCTGATGTCAGATGGATCTTGGCTCAAAGCAAAGAATACCAGAAAGTTGTTTAATTATGTTTTATTGACTGTGCAAAAGCATTTGATTTTGTGGATCATAACAAATTGTGGATAACATTGAGAAGAATGAGAATTCCAGAACACTTAATTGTACTCATGAGGAATCTGTACATAGATGAGGAGGCTGTTGTTTGAACAGAACAAGGGGACACTGCATGATTTAAAATCAAGAAGGGAGTGTGTCAGGGTTGCATCCTTTCACCATACTTATTCAATCTATATGCTGAGCAAATAATCTGAGAAGCTGGACTAATTATATAAAGAAGAACATGGCATCAGGATTGGAGGAAGGCTCATTAACAACCTGCGATATGCTGCTGACACAATTTTGCTTGCTTAAAGTGAGGATGACTTGAAGCACTTACTGATGAAGATTGAAGACTACAATCTGCAGTATGGATTTCATCTCAATATAAAGAAAACAAAAATTCTAACAACTGGACCTGTAAGTAGCATCACAATGAATGGAGAAAAAAAATTGAAGTTGTCAAAGACTTCACATTGCTTGGTTCTACAATTGACACCAATGGAGGCAGCAGTCAGGACATCAGATAATGTATAGAACTGGGTAAATTGGCTGCAAAGGACCTCTTTCAAGTGCTGAGAAGCAAAGATGTCTCCTTGAGGACTAAGGTGCGCCTGACACAAGCCATGATATTTTCAATTGCCTCATACGCATGTGAGAACATTAGATTCTGGACAATGAATAAAGAAGACCAAAGAAAAATTGATGCTTTTGAGATGTGGTGCTGGAGAAGAATACTGAAAGTACCCTGGACTGCTGAAAGAACTAACAAATCTGTCCTGGAGGAAGTGCAGCCAGAATGCTCCTTAGAAGCAAGAATGGCCAGACTTCATCTCCCTTACTTTGGTCATGTTGTCAGAAGGGACCATTCCCTGGAGAAGGATGCCATGCTTGGTAGGGTGGAGGGTCGATGAAGGAGGGGAAGGCTCTCAACGAGATGGATTGACACAGTGGCTGCTGTGATGGGCTCAAGTATAGCAGGGATTGTGGAGCAGGTGCGAGACCGGGCCGTGTTTCGTTTTGCTGTGCATAGGGTCACTATGAGCCAGAGACGACTCGATGGCACCTAACAACAAAAAGAAATGTGCTGTTGTTAGGTGCCATTTAATCAGCCCCAATTTATGTGTAACAGGATGAAATGTTTCCTGGTCTTGTGCCACTCTCACAATTGTTGCTGTGTTTGAGCCCATTATGCTTGATT
>NW_006927516.1:0-1305 GCF_000298275.1 Orycteropus afer afer | reverse complement strand
GGTATGAAAAATCTGTGAAGTAGAACAATATTCAAGCTTGATTAGCCAGAAACCCCAAAAGTTCCAAAATGTGGTCCTAACCAAATGCAGCTAACTTAGGTCTTTATCCTTCTGCCTCATCCTCTTCAGTTTTATTTGCCTGCTTAAGAACCAACTTCTAGTTGTTTGGTGGTGGAAGTTGTGTGGGGTGGGGGAAAAACACCTGACAGAGATTTGAATCCCATCCTAAGTGGGTGCTCAGTTAGTAGACTCAGTAGGCACTATGTTAGATCATGGAAACTCCTACAGAGTCTCCTTTTTCTGTTGTCTGCATTTTTGGCATAACCATACCTGTCTTGGGGTATGGTTGGGGTACAGATTACAGATAAGGTATGGGAGGTAGCAATCACAGAGGAAAACATTCATTTAAACATGTTCATTTGTTCACCCAATATTTATTGAGAAATTGCTGTATATCAGACACAGTTATAGGCTCTGTGGCAATGAATAAAACAGAACAAGTCCCTGTCCACATGGGACCTACATTCTAATAGAGAGCAAAGAAAAAATAAATATATATATATATGCCAGGTCAGGTAGACATAGGAGAAGAATATGCAGGTCCAGAAGTAGGGCGGATTTTTGAATATATATAGAGAGTGGTCAGGGAAGATTTTCTTGATTAGGGGATAGTGGAATAGATAACTGAAAGATACAAAGTAGTATTCCCTACAGATATTGGGAGGTAGAGCTTCCAAGGCCAGTATTAAGTTCCTGAGACCTTGCTTGGGAGGACTTGAGGAGCAGTAGGCAGGCCAGTGGGGCCAGAATAGAGCAAAGGGGAAGTAGCAATAGGAGGTGAAGTCATAGAGGTGTCTGGTTTCATATTAAGAATGTTTCTCCTACTCTACTTGGTTAGGAACCATCAGACAGTAGACACTACTGGTATCTAACATTCTGCTAAGTGTTGTTGGATTTGCAGAAGCATCTGGACAGGATAAAGTATTTTCTTTTTTGAGAGAGGCATTCCTTGCTTACTGTCAGAAAAGTCAGGGTGCGACTTGTAAATACACTGACAACAGGATAATTATAAATAAATGGGAACATAGCTAATGAAAGGACTGTATAAGTAATTATTTCCTGGCACTAGGAATGAAATTGAAGTTTTGTACTCAACCTTGCCTTAACTCTAAATTAATTGGCAGCAAAGGCAAAAGGAGGAGAAATTCACTTAGTTACGTAAATTATTTTATTTTTTTATTTTTTTTATTATTAGGATTTGGGTGAAGATTTACAGAGTAAATTCACTTTTCATACAGCAGTTCA
>NW_006927515.1:7833-8289 GCF_000298275.1 Orycteropus afer afer | reverse complement strand
TAAATAAAAGTGGGAACGAAAAGTTTAGAAAAATAAAATAAAAGAATGTCTTATATCTTCTAGTAACAGAGCAGATATTGCTGAAAACCCAACCCAGAGTCTTATTGTAAGGGTGGCTGAATTACAATGCCAATTAAATTGCCAACCCAGAATGGTGTCTGAAGTTAAAGTAAGGGCATTGATTGGGAAAAAATGGGATCCTGAAACCTGGAATGGTGACATGTGGGCAGAAGATAATCAGGAAGATCAGGATATGGAGCCTGTAAATTCTGTTGAATCCCTCCCATCTGAAGGGATTACTGTAAAGCCATTATACCCTCCACCTCAGTTTGATGGGATTAGCCCAACTGTTCCCTGATGAGTCATTGCCTGAGGCAGAGGCCATGGAAGACATTGCTGAATGTTCTCAGGAACTTCCCCAACCACCCATTGTTGCTGCTAGACCTATAACTAAAG
>NW_006927515.1:5566-6231 GCF_000298275.1 Orycteropus afer afer | reverse complement strand
AGTACATCTCCTTGTACTTGGTATGCAGCTATTGATCCGGCCAATGCCTTTTTCTTGATACCAATTTCAAAGGACCATCAAAAGCAGTTTGCCTTCAGCTGGCAAGGCCAACAGTATACTTTAACAGTGCTTCCTCGAGAGTATATCAACTCCCAGGCACTATGTCATAATTTAGTCCATAGGGATCTTGATCGCTTTACCCTTCCACAAGACATCACACTGGTCCATTATATTGATGACATTATGCTGATTGGACCGAGTAAAGAAGAAGTATCAATGACTCGACTTATTGGTGAGACATATGTATGCTAGAGGTTGGGAAATTAACCCAACGAAAATTCAGGTACCTTCCACCTCAGTGAAATTTCTAGGGCTCCAATGATGTGGGGCATGTTGACATATTCCTACTAAAGTGAAGGATAAGTTATTGTATCTGGCTTCCCCCACAACTAAAAAGGAGGCACAACATTTGGTGGGCTTCTATGGATTTTGGAAGCAACATATCCCTCATTTGGGTGTGTTGCTGCAGCCTATTATCAAGTGACTCAGCTGCTAGTTTTGAGTGGGGCCTAGAACAACAGAAGGCTCTGCAACAGGTTCAGGCTGCCATGCAGGCTGCTCTGCCACTTGGGCTATATGATCCAGCTGATCCAATGGTGCTTGAA
>NW_006927515.1:2797-4441 GCF_000298275.1 Orycteropus afer afer | reverse complement strand
CTGAAGGCACAAGTAAGTTGCACAAGGAAGTGGCCCAAATGCCTATGGTCTCCACTCCAGTCACATTACCTTCCCTCTTCCAGTCTGCACCTATGGCCTCATGGGGAGTTCCTTATGATCAGTTGACTGATGAAGAGAAAACTCGTGCCTGGTTTACAGATGGTTCTGCATGATATGCAGACACAACTTGAAAGTTGACAGCAGCAGCACTGCAGCCCCTTTCTGGGACTTCCTTAAAGGGCAGTGGTGAATGGAAATCCTCCCAATGGGCAGAACTTCGAGCTGTGCATATGGCTGTTCACTTTGCATGGAATGAGAAATGGCCAGATGTGAGATTATATACGGATTAATGGGCTGTGGCTAATGGCTTGGCTGGATGGTCTGGGACTTAGAAGGAGCATGATTGGAAGATTGGTGATAAGGATGTATGGGGAAGAGGTATGTAGATAGATCTCTTTGAATGGCCAAAGGAGGAGTAAAGGTATTTGTATCTCATGTGAATGCCCACCAAAAGGTGACCTCAACAGAGGAGGACTTTAACAATCAGGTGGATAGAATGATACATTCAGTGGAAACCAGCCATCTTTTTTCCCTAGCTACTCCTGTCATTGCTTAATGGGCTCATGAAAAAAGTGACAATGGTGGCAGGGATGGAGATTATTCATAGGCTCAGCAACATGGACTCCTGCTTACCAAGGCTGATTTGGCTACCGCCACTGCTGAGTGCCCAATCTGCCAGCGGCAGAGACCAACACTGAGTCCACGATATGGAACCATTCCTCAGGGTGATCAGCCAGCAATCTGGTGGCAGGTTGATTACATTGGACCACTTCCATCGTGGAAAGGACAGCATTTTGTTCTTTACTGGAATAGATACTTATTCTGGATATGGATTCACCTTCCCTGCATGCAATGCTTCTGGCAAAACTACCATCCGTGGACTTACAGAATGCCTTGTCCACCATCATGGTATCCCACACAGCATTGCTACGGATCAAGGGACTCATTTCACAGCACATGAAGTGCGGCAGTGGGCTTATGCTCATGGAATTCACTGATCTTACCATGTTCCCCATCATCCTGAAGCAGCTGGCTTGATAGAACAATGGAATGGCCTCCTGAAAACACAATTATGGCACCAGTTAGGTGGCAATACCTCGAAGAGTTGGGGCAATGTTCTCCAGGATGCTCTAAACCAGCATCCAATATATGGTTCTGTTTCTCCAATAGCCAGGATTCATGGCATCCAGGAACTAAGGGATGGAAATGGGAGTGGTACCATGCACTATTACCCCTAGTGACCCACTCAAAAAAATTTTGCTACCTGTACCTGCTACCCTATGCTCTGTGGGTCTGGATATCTAGTCCCAAAGGGAGGAACACTCCCGCCTGGAGACACAATACTGATTGCATTGAACTGGAAATTAAGAATGCCACATGGCCATTTTGCCTTCCTCATGCCTCTGGATCAACAGAAAAAGAAGGACATTACTGTACTATTTGGTGTGATAGATCCTGATTACCAAGGGGAAATTGGATTGGCTTTACATAATGGAGGTAAAGAAGAATATGTCTGGAATACAGGAGATTCTTTAGGACGTCTCTTAGTACTCCCATGCCCTGTGATTAAAGTCAATGGAAAAT
>NW_006927515.1:0-1231 GCF_000298275.1 Orycteropus afer afer | reverse complement strand
CTGGCAAAATTGGATATCCACCTGCAGAAAAATGAAACAAGACCCATTCCTTACCCTATACATTAAAACAAACTCAAGTTGGATCAAAGACTTAATGTAAAATCACAACTATAAAGCTCATCATAGATAAAATAGGGGCAAATTTGGGGCCCTAATTTACAGCATAAAGAGTCTATCAAGCATAACCCAAAGTGCACAGGAGGTGGAAGAGAAGCTAAATGACTGGGACCTTTTAAAAACTAAATTCTTATACCCATTGAAAGACTTCTCCCAATAGCTAAAATGAGAACCTACAGGTTGGGAGAAATTATTTGCCTATGACATATCTGACAAAGGACTTCTCTCCAAAATTTAGAGAAAACTTCAACATCATAAAGACAAACAATCCAATTCAAAAATGGACAAGGAACATGAACAGACGCTTCACTAAATGTGATATGCTGACAGCCAACAAACACATGAGGAATTGCTCATGATCACTAGCCATTTGTCGTTGTTGCTGTTGTTATGTGCCGTCGAGTCGGACCCAACTCATAGAGACCCCTCCTTGGGTTTCCGAGGCAGTATCACTACTGAAGTAGATTGCCCCATCTTCTTTCTGAGGAGTGGCTGGTGGGTTTGAACTGCCAGCCTTCTGGTTAGGAGTCAATTAGCCATTAGAGAGATGCAAATCCAAGCAACTATGAGATACCATCTCATCCCAGGAATAATAGCAAAGTTCAACAAGACAGAAAATAAGAAATGTTGCCAAGGTTGCGAAGGAATTGGAACTCTCATACATTGCTGGTGGGACTGTAAAATGGTACAACCATTGTGGAAAATGGTATGGTGTTTCCTTTAAAAACTGAAAATAGAAATACCATTTGATCCAGCAATTCCATTACTAGGAATATATCCTAAGGAGGTGAGAGACAGGACATGAACAGACATATGCACACCAATGTTCATCGCAGCACAATTCACTATAGAAAAGAGATGGAAACAACCTAAATGCCCATGAACTGCTGAATAGATAAGCAAATTATAGTACATTCTTACAATGGAATACTATGCTACATTAAAGAACAATGAAGAATATGCAAATTATCTCACAACTTGGAATAATCTGGAGGACATTATGCTGAGTGAAATAAGTCAATCGTAGAAGGACAAATATTGTGTGAGCCCATTACTGTAAAAAGTCAAGGAAGGGTTTGCTTAGGGAAGATAACTCACTTTGTAGGCTACTGGG
>NW_006927514.1:7195-8108 GCF_000298275.1 Orycteropus afer afer | reverse complement strand
AAAATAGAAGAACAATAGAAAAATTCAGCAAGACTAGAAGCTGGTTTTTTGAAAAGAATAATAAAATTGACAAACCATTGACAAATTTAACAAAGGAAAAGAGGAAGAGAATACAAATAATATGAATAAGAAACAAAATGGGTGATATCACAACAGAACCAACTGAAATAAAAAGAATAATATCAGGATATTATGAAGAACTAGAACAAATTTGAAAATCTGGAAGAACAGGACAGATTTCTAGAAACACATCACTTACCTCAACTATACAGACTGATGTGGAAAAGTTGAGCAAATCCATAACGAAAGAAGAAATTGAATAGGTCATCAAAAAATTACCAACTAAAAAAAGTCCTGGCCCAAACAGTTTCATCAGAGAATTCTACCCAACATTCAGAGAACTGATACCAATCCTACTCAAACTATTTCAGAACATAGAAAAGGATGTAATCCTCCCTAACTCATTTTATGAAGCAAACATAACCTTGATACCCAAACCAGGCAAAGACATCACTTGAAAAGAAAATTACAAACCAATATCCCTCATGAATATACATGCAAAAATTGTCAACAAAATCTTAACCAATATACTCCAAAAACATATCAAGAAAATAATTAATTATGACCAAGTGTGGAGCATATCAGGTATGCAAGGGTGGTTCAATATTAGAAAAATAATCAACCTCATCCACCACATAAATAAAACAAAAGAGAAGAACAATATGATCATATCAATTGATACAGAAAAGGCATTTGATAAAATCCAACACCCATTCCTGATAAAAACTGTCAGCAAAATAGGAATAGAAGGGAAATTCCTCAACACAATAAAGGGTATATATGTAAAACCAACAGCCAACATTATCCTCACATGAGAGAGACTGAAACCATTCTTTTGTGAACAAGAACCAGA
>NW_006927514.1:4532-5100 GCF_000298275.1 Orycteropus afer afer | reverse complement strand
AGTGATCAACATGGTGACATTGAGGAAGAGGAAGAGATAGAGAGACACATGGGAAGTACAGACAACAAAGATGAACCCTTGTGCACATACAGTACTGTGTTGTCAGTAAAGGCAAACACGGGTATACAGGTGGACAGATGGGTGGACAGGATGAATTATTAGGTAATCATATGAAGCAGGGAGTGCACCCAAGACCATGTATAGGGTTGGAAGACAATTATCCTTTAAGTGTATTTCAATGATCTGTAAGAATTCCCAGGTATATAGTAGAGCTGACAAGGGACAAATTTGTAGTCACTTCTTGGTCACAGCCAGCTACCCAGAGGGAGTGAGTAGTTGAACCTGTGGGGTTGGGACCATAGTTGCAGAGGACATCAAGCTCAATTGGCATAACATACTACACAAAATATTGTTCCACCTCCTACTTTGGCGAGTAAAGACTGGGATATCAAAAGCTTGCAAACAGCCATCTTGATGCAACAATGGGTCTCTCCTCATCCAGAACAAAGAAGAATAAAGAAAACCAAAAATTCATGGAAACATTAGTCCTAGCAACTGGTACACCATG
>NW_006927514.1:2698-3237 GCF_000298275.1 Orycteropus afer afer | reverse complement strand
TTTGAACACTCAGACTCTTCCACCTTAGAAATTTTACTAAGATTTTGTGCTGTTGTTGCTGTTCATATACCTCATGTGTCATTTCTTTCAGGTCTTTGCTCAGAAAAACCTCTTCTACACACCAATTCTAGGAGCTGTAGCAGTGCAGTGGTTGAGGACTTTGATTGGTAATCAAAAGATCAGTGGTTTGAATCCACCAGGCACTCCAAGGAAGACATGTCCAAAATATTGAGACAAAGTCTCACAATCTTAGCTTCTAAGGGGCATTTTTTTCTGTACATCTTCCAAGTCAGATTCATTCATTCTTCTAAATGTCCATGGTATACTCAATATTATTTGCAAATCCAAAATTCAAAGACAACAATGCCTCTTCCATCTTCCTTATTCATTGTCCAGCTTTCACATGCGTATAAGTCATTTGACACCACCATAGTTTTGGTAAGGCGTACATAGTTCTGAAAGTGATATCTTCATTTTATTTATTAAAAAAAAAAAAAAAAAAACTCTTTAAAGAGGTCTTTTGTAGCAGATTTCCCCAG
>NW_006927514.1:0-463 GCF_000298275.1 Orycteropus afer afer | reverse complement strand
AACATGACCAAAGTAGGTGAGACAAAGTCTGGCCATTCTTGCTTCGAAGGAGCATTTCAAGTGTACTTCCTCCAGGACAGATCTGTTAGTTCTTTTAGCAGTCCATGATCATTGCAGCATTCTTTGCCAGCACCACAACTCAAAAGCATCAACTCTTCTTTGGTCTTCCTTATTCATTGTCCAGCTCTCACATGCATATGAGGTGACTAGAAATATCATGGCTTGTGTCAGGCACACCTTATTCCTCAAGGAGACATCCTTGATCCTCAGCACTTGAAACAGTTCCTTCTTGGTTGATTTTCCCAATGCTACACATCATCTAATGTCCTGACCGTTGCTTCCATTGGCCTTGATTATAAAATCGAGCAATGTGAATTATTGACAACCTCAATCTTCTCTCCATTTATTGTGATGCTGCTCATTGGTCCAGTTGTGAGGATTTTTGTTTTCTTTATATTGAAAC
>NW_006927513.1:0-6817 GCF_000298275.1 Orycteropus afer afer | reverse complement strand
CAAGGGAACGTGTTCAGTGCAGATCAGCGAGTAAGCACAAGCCCGCCTTGTTTCAGTGCCTATGCTCTAGTGCTGAAGAGATACCAATAGAGTGTTCCGATCCATAAGTAAGATTTAATGATCTACTTCTGAAAAATCAGTCAAAGAAAACTATAGATCACAAGTTTTACTCCATTGTGCATGGTGTCACTATTAGTCAGCATCTAACAACAACAACAGCATGGTACTTGTATGTTTGGCTTTTTAAGAAGTTGCTGAACTGTTTTCTAGAACAGAAGTAACATTTACACTACTAAAACAGTTTGCACCACCCAGAGACTCCTGGAATACTGCTCACTCACTCACTACCATTGAGTCAATTCTGACTCAAAGTGAGTACCATTGGATTTCCAAGGGTGTAAATCTTTATGGATATGGCTGGTGGGTTCAAACCACTGACATTTTGGTTAGCAGCCAAATTCCTTAACCACTATACCACCAGAGCTACTACTCCTACCAGGTTGCAAGTAGCATATTCTTCTTGGCCCTCAGGACTCAACTGGAGAGTCTTCTCTTTGCCTTCTTTGCCCCAATGTTCTACTGGCTCTAAGGAGAACAATTTCATCTTCCTTTGCAGACCTTGCACTTTCCTTACAGTTAATGACATTTATTTAACTGTATGTCTTATTGATCGTCTGGAAGCTCCTTGAAGTTGGAGATGCACTCTAATTAAGCTCTACATACCCTGTGCCTAGCAAAGGACCTGCTGTGTAATAAAAAATTGAATGTACTAAATTCATGATATCATTTAAATTCAAATTTACCTATAGAAAATTATGAAAGGGGGCTACAGCTAACTCTTCTATATGTTAAGAAAAGTAGTTGTAATTTTTTTTTTTTTTTTTTGCAATTTTGGGTTGGAAGGACAAAATATTCTTAGTTAAATTCAGAAATAATTTCAAAGAAATGTTTCAGAATGGATTTTTTTTTAAAATAATGACAGTTCTCCACTTTTTAAATTGAGTAATATATAGTAGTGACAAAGAGTGGTTAGAAATACTAATTAAATCCAAATTCAAATCTAGACATTGAATCAGATAGCTCTTATACAAGCTTAATTATTTAACTTTTTTTTTACTTATCTGCTGCTGACTCATGTTCTCCATCAACTGTCTTTCATATCACAAACTCTTTGCCTGTCACCCTTTTCAATGCCTGGAGACATTTCTATTTCATCTGTCTTCTCTTGTCAAACTCTTTGTAGTTTTCTGTATTCCAATTAAATGTTAACACTGATTCTGAGATAATTAGTCCAAATGCATGTTCACTCAGTAGTCTAGGAAGGAATTTTAATGACAAGGGAATTAAATCATCATTCTTTTCCTCTCATTTCAAAATATTAGGATCCACTGGGTTTTCTGTGAAATTATATATGACATAACTCAATGCTTGAGACATAGTGCCTGACCACATGTGCTGGGAGAGAACAGGAGCATGAATGTTTCATGTGACTTAAAACTTCAGAGAAATCCAGATCTTGAAGTAATTTTAGCAATCCTCTTGTTGAGACTCCTCTTTTACAGGTAGGGGGCTGATGTGTCTGGAAAGAAAGGAAGCTTCCCTAGCTTGCATAGGGGTCCTCCTTCTCAGTTTGATGAGTATCCTCAGCCATCTTTTGCTTGGAGTCTACAAATTTGCATGAGGCTACAGCTCATTCCAAGCAGACACATTCAGTCTAGGGTGGAGCTGTAATACTGCGTATCTTGCTTTTTGAGATTGTCTCTTGTGCTACTCTAAAAGAAATACCACAAATGAGTGGTTTGAACAAACAAGGATTTATTCTCTTACAGTTTAGAAGACTATAAGCCTGAGTTCAAAGTGCCATATCTAGGGGCTGGGTGAAGACCCCTTGATCTCAGGCTTCAGCTCTGCCTCTTGCTCATGGCCCACTGAAGCTGGAGGTTTCTCTCAACAGACGTTTGCTGGCTGCTGAAGCTGACATACCCAAGGTTGACAAAATGGCACAGTTGCAAGATTATTAAGCAACATGGTAGGCCAGTAATTCAAGTTCAGAAATAGTCCCAAAATCAGCAGGCAACATGGCAGACTGCTGAATGAAGACTCAACTAATTCCAGGATCCAAACGTGCCCAAAAGCTCAAGACCTTTCTCGAATTGTCTTCTTATATACAGGAAGCAGACCACATCCCTAAGGCACCTATTCAGCTGCTCGCAGCTGATTCCACCATGGAGTGGATTACTAGTCTCATCATGGGAATAACTATATCCAGCTGCCCAGCCACTGAAAACTAGGCCTAGCTAAATTGACACATAACCTTAACTACCACGGCCATCTTTCATTTTGTCTAGAGTCTTCTCTCTGGAGTAGTGGTATATGACCTGGACAGGGTACTTATTTTAAGTTAAAGCTCAGAAAAAAAAAGAGTTGAGTTGAAACCAAAATAGACAGAAGCAGTTTTGAGAGCTTGCTTCATCTTTAGCGTTCCTGGAGCTGACAAGTTATAACTTTTCATAAAGATATTTTACTCTCAACTAGCCAAGTGGTGAGATTTATTTTCTGAGAAGACCCTTTCATTTAACTAATTCAAAACTGAGTTGACCTTAGTGAACAGTGACACTCATCCACCTGTCACTGATTATTGGCCACGGTTCCTTGAGTAGTACGTATTTAGAGAAATCCAATGGATATGACTTTGTGTGTGAACTGAGAACTCTACTGGGGGCATTTCTGATTAGGACCAGAGAATATTTTTTAAATAAAATCAAACATACAACTTCTTAAACTTACTAATATTAAAAAAAAAAAAAATCGCACTGTTTTATAAAGACAAATTCTAATTTGACATTTCTTAGTTGAGTGAGCAACATACCTTTTATTGAGAAACTATTACATGCTAGACAGTCTGTTAGTGCTTCAAGTGAGCAGGAAACTTTGTAATAATCATTCAGGTAAATATGAATTATCTATGCTACAGTGAGATGAAATGAGTTATGTACCTCAAACTCAAATCTGACTGTCTTCCAAAGTCAGTGTGTTTTTCACTGAGTATCATCTAGACAAGTCCTGGGCAGCTCTGAAATTTCAGCTTGTAGATTTCCCCCATAGTTTCAAAATATATTTCAGAGTCACTTATTTATGACTGAACACATGAATTAAAAAGTCATTTATTCACTATCCTCTGAGTGCTTCTGTACCAGACAATGTGCCACAGACAGGACAGAAAGAATTTCTGTTTTTGAGAAGGTCAATGCCTTGTATTTCTTTCTTCTTCCCCATTAAGCTATATATGTTCTTGTACTATACCTAACAGAAAGCACGTGCTCATCAATGTTTGTGAATTCTCAGGTGTGTATGAGGACAGCCTCTATAAGGAGCTCTGGTTGTGTAGTGAGTAAGGCATTTGACTGCTAACCAGAAGGTTGGCAGTTCAAATCTACCAGCTGCTCCACGGGAGGAAGATGAGGCAATCTACTTCTGTAAAGATGTAAAGCCTTGGAAATCCAACAGTGGTCACTATAAGTCAGAACTGACACAAAGGCAGTGGGTTGGGTTTGGTTTGGTACTATCTCTTTGTAGATTATATACTATCCTGGCCTCCCAAGGATTGTAGAAGACTTCTCTTTTCTATGTGTGTGATGTTGAATGAGTCACTTAATCTCTCTAGGTTCATTGTTCCCATCTGCAAAACAGCATGATATCACCTATCATACTTAGGGTTAGAGTGCATGATACCACCTATCACACTTAGAGTTGTTGTTTAGTGAGGTCAAGTGAGATCCAACTCCTAAAGACCCTATATAAAACAGAACAGAACACTTCCTGGTCCTGTGCCAGCCTCATAATCCTTGCTATACCTGAGCCAATCATTGAAGCCAGTGTGTCAATCCATCTCATGGAGGGTCTTCCCTTTTTTTGTTGACCCTCCACTTCAATAAACATGATATCCTTCTCCAGGGAATTATCCTTTCTGAAAACATGACCGAAATAGATGAGACAAAGTATAGCCATTCTCTCTTCTAAGAAGCATTCCAACTACTTCTTCCAGGACAGATGTGTTAGTTCTTCTGGCAGTCCATGGTACTTTCAGTTTTCTTTGCCAACACCACAATACAAAAGCATCAACTGTTCTTGACTCTTCATTATTCACTGTCTAGCTTTCACACACATATTGCTTGGATTAGGTGCACCTTAGTCTTCAAAGAGACAATTTTGTTCTTCTGTACTTTAAACGGGTCTTTTGTAGCAGATTTACCCAGTGCAATATGACATTTGATTTCTTGACTCCTGCTTCCATTGGTGTTAATTGTGGAACCAAGTACCATGAAATCTTTGACAACTTCCATCTTTTCTCTATTTATCATGATACTGCTTATTGGTCCAGCTGTGAAGATTTTTGTTTTCTTTATGTTGAGGTGTAATCCATGCTGCAGATTGCAGTCATTAATCTTCATCAGTAAGTGCTTCAAGTCCTCTTCACTTTCAGCAAGCAAAGTTGTGTCATCTGCATATTGCAGGTTGTTAATGAATCTTCCCCCAATCCTGATGCTGCATTCTTGTTCATGTAGTCCAGCTTCTCAGATTATTTTCTCAGCATACAGATAGAATAAATATGGTGAAAGGACATAACTCTGATGCACTCCCTTCCTGATTTTAGACCATGCAACATCCCCTTGTTCTGTTTGAACAACAGCCTCCTGGTCTATGTACAAGTTCCTGATGAGCACAATTGAATGTTCTGGAATTACCATTTTATTGATGTTATTCATAATTTGTTATGATCCACACAGTTGAAGCCCTTGCATAGGCAATAAAACACAAGTAAACATCTTTCTGGTATTCTTTACTTTGAGCCAAGATCCATCTGACATCAGCAATGATACTCCTCATCCGATCTCCTTTTCTGAATTCAGCTTGCATTTCTGGAAATACTCTGTCAATATACTGCCGTAACCATTTTTGAACTCTCTTCAGTAAGATTTTATTTGCCTGTGATATTAATGATATTGTTTGATAATTTCCACATTCTGTGGAACCACCTTTCTTTAGAATGGGTACAAACTTTTATTGATTTGAGTGAAAGTTTACAAAGCAAATACATTTTCCATACAGCAGTTCACACACATTTTGTCTCATGACATTGACTACAATTTACCAAAATGTAAATTTCCCACTTTCTCCCCATAGTTAGCTTTTCCTTGTGTCCTTCCTTCCCATGCACTCCTGCCCCACAAGCTGTCTCCCTGTGCATACACTGCCCTTCTCTTCTCCCATGACTGAACTGTCCAAAGAGTGTATCCACCTAATGCAAATGTTCAGCTCATATGCTTGTCTTTTGTTTAGCTGGAGCCACACACAGGAGTGGGTTTAATTACAGACCTGAAGGGAAGCTAGGGGCTATAGTCTCAAAGGCTTCTGAGCAGGAAACTTGGTTCTTTTTATTTATATATTTATTTATTTATTTGAGTTTTGTTCCACATTGTTCTCCAACTCGACCCAGAATCTCCTACATAGCTCCTCCTCTGAGTAGTCAACAGTGATGGCTGGGCACTATCTAGTTCTTCTGGTCTCATAGTCATATAGGCTGAGGGTCAAATGGGGCACCAGTCCCTTGGACTAATTGTTTCCAAACCTCATTGATTTTCTTCATTCTTCTTTGTTCTGAATGAGGAAAGACCCATCATTGAATCTAGATGGTTGCTTGCAAGCTTTTGAGATCCTAGTCACTACTCACCAAAGTAGGATGTGGAACAATGTTTTTGTGTAGTATATTATGCCATTTGAGCCTGATGTCCTCTGTGGCCATCATCCCAAGCCCACAGGTCCAACTACTTGCTCCCTCTGGGTATCTGGCTGTGGCCAAGAAGTCACCACAACCTTGTCCCTTGACAGTTCTACCTGGACACTCTTACAGAACACACAAATACACTTGTAGATACGTTGTCTGCCAACACTATACATGGTCGTAGGCCCATTCCTCTCTGCCTAGACATACCTGATTTTTCAGACAGTCCACCCATATATCTACCCTAGATTAATGTTTGCCATCACAGACAACACAGTACTGTATGTGCAAAAGGTTCATCTTTGTTGTCTGTATCTCCCATGTACCTCTCTGTTTCTTCCTCTTCCTCAATGCCACTGTGTTGATAACTTACATTTGGTGCATTGCTCTGCCCTTCCTCCAAATCAATACTTATGTCTACCTATCTTGCAGTGTTCCATCCCCTCCCCTCCCACCACTGGTAACCAACAAAGTTCCCTTCAATATGTAAACCTTTCCTTGACTTTTCACAATAGCAGACTAATACAGTATTTGTCCTTCTGTGATTGACTTATTTCACTAAGCATAATGTGCTTCAAGTTCATCCATATTATGGGGTGCTTTGCAAATATTATGTTATTCTTTAGGGTTACATAGTATTCCATTGTATGTAAATACTATAGTTTAGTTATCCATTCTTCAATTGGTAGGCACCTAGGTTGTTTCCATCCTTTGGCTGTTGTAAATAGTGCTGCAATGAACATGGGTATGTATATATCTATCTTTTCTTGTACTAGCTCCCACTTCTTTAGGACATATACCTAGTAATTGAATTGCTGGGTCAAGTGGTATTTGTAATAATAACTTTTTAAGGAGTTGCCATACTGCTTTCCACAGTGGTTGGATCATTTGATACATTTGATATCAATCCCACCAGCAGTTTATGGAAATCTCAATCTCTCCACATCCTCGGCAGCATTTGTTATTTTCTATATTGTTGAACTTGATGGCATAGTACCTAAGGCATTTGACTGCTAACCAGAATGCTGGTGGTTC
>NW_006927512.1:6147-6861 GCF_000298275.1 Orycteropus afer afer | reverse complement strand
AAGATGACATAACCCCAGAAACCACAGCTTTGGACATATCCAAAATAAAATGAGCTCACAAGACTGTAAACAGGGAACCTGAGACATCAATTGGCAAGTGAGGACAACTACAAACAAAAAGAGGGAAAATACTCTGTAGTTACAGAACTTATAAATGGTGAGGTAGTTAAGAGAGTTGAAAGATAGAATGGACTGTTCTAAACTCAGGGAGAAAGTTATAAATCATAGGATAATCTCAAAGAAAAATGATAAACCATCACATCACAATAAAAAAGAGGATAAGCACAAATACTCAGCAAATACTAAAACAACAGCAACAAAGGAAATGATAACATGATTCATAAACATATTGAGCTCAGCACAGAAAATAATATGGAACAAAGAAACCAGGAACACCATGAAAAAACACTTATTATGAAGAACTGTACTCCAATAAATTTGAAAGTCTGGAAGAAATGGACAGATTCCTAAACACACCATTTACCTAAACTAACACAGACTGATGTGGAAAAGTTGAACAGGTCCATCATAAAAGAAGAAATTGAACAGGTCATCAAAAAATTCCCAACTAACAAAAGTTCTGGCCCAGAGAGGTTCACTGGAGAATTCTACCAAGCATTCAGAGAAGAACTGATACCAATTCTACTCAAACTATTCCAAAACATAGAAAAGGATGGAATCCTCCCTAACGCATTTTATGAAGCAAGCATAACC
>NW_006927512.1:0-3822 GCF_000298275.1 Orycteropus afer afer | reverse complement strand
TGGGACTGTAAAATGGTACAACCATTGTGGAAAGCAGTATGGTGACTCCTTCAAAAATTGTAACTAGAAATATCATTTGACCCAGCTATTCCATTACTAGGTATGTATCCTAAAGAAGTGAGAGCCATGACAAGAACAGACATTTAATTGCACACCCATGTTCATTGCAGCACAATTTAAAATAGCCAAAGGATGGAAACAACCTAGGCGTCCATCAACTGAGGAAAGGATATCCAAACTATGGTGCAAACACACAATGGAATACTATGCAATACTAAAGAATAATGTAGAATCTGCAAAACATCTCATAATATGGATGAACTTGGAGGACATTATGCTGAACGAAATACGTCAATCACAAAAGGACAAATATTGTATTAGCCCATTATTGTAAAAGTCAAGGAAAGGTTTATCTATGGAAGGAAATTTTATTTATTGGTTACTAGAGGTGGGAGGGGAGGGGAGGGGACGCTGTTAGATAGATAGAGATAAGTAATGATTTGGGTGAAGAGAAGGGCAGTGTACCAAATGTGAGTGATCAATATGGTGGCATTGAGGAAGAGAAAGACATAGAGAGGTATGTGGGAGGTACAAACAACAAAGATGAACCCTTTTGCACATAATAGTACTGCGTTTTCAGTGAAGGCAAATGTGCGTATGCATGTGGATAGATGTCTGGACAGGCTGAAATATTAGGTATGTCTATGAAGTGAGGAGTGACCAAGAACATGTATAGGGTTAGCAGACAATGGTCCTATAAGTTTATGTGAATGATTTGAATTCCAGGTGTATAGTAGAGCTGACAAGGGGTAAGGTTGTAGTCACTGCTTGCTCACAGCCAGCTACTCAGAGGGACCTAGTAATTGAACCTGTGGGCTTGGGACCATAGTCACAGGGGACATCAAGCTCAATTGGCATAACATAATACACAAAACATTGTTCCATCCTACTTTGGCGAGTAGTGACTGTGATCTTAAAAGCTTGCAAGCTGCCATCTAGATGAAACTATGGGTCTCTCCTCGTCCAGAACAAAGAAGAATGAAGAAAACCAAAAATTCATGGAAACAAATAGTCTCAGCAACTGGAAACCATCCGATCTGCAGCCTATACGACTCTGAGACCAGAAGACTAGAAGGTGGTGCCCAGCTACTACTGTCAACCACTTGGAAGGGGATCTATGTAGGAGATCCTGGATAGAGAGGGTGAACAATGTGGAACAAAACTCAAAATCATTTGGAGAAAAGAAAAAAGAAGGGGTGGGAGCAGGTTTGCAGGTCTGATAGAGTCTGGTGGAACCACTGAGACTATGTCCCCTAGCTGCCCTTCAGGTCTGGAACGGAACCCACCTATGCCTTCCAGCCAAATAATAGACAGGTATATGAGTTGCACATTTACCTGAGGTAGATACACTCCTTGGAGAGAACAAGCATGGGAGAAAGAAGGGCTGCTTATGCACAGGGAAACAGCTCAGGGGGCAGGAGTGCATGGAGGGATGGACACAGGGAAGAGGTAACTATTGGGAGGAAGTAGGAGGAGAGCTGTCGCATTGTGGTAAATTGTGGTCAATGTCATGAGACAAAGTGTATGTGAACTGCTGTATGGAACGTGAATTTTCTGTGTAAATTTTCACCCAAATCACAATAAAAAAATTAATAAAATTGACAAACCACTGGCAAATTTAACAAAGGAAAATAGGGAGAGAATACAAATAACATCAATAAGAAATTAATTCAGCGACATCACAACAGAACCAACTGAAATGAAAAGATAATATTAGAATACTATGAAGATGTGTACTCCAACAAATTTGAAAATGTAGAAGAAATGGAAAGATTACCAGAAACTTGCTATTTACCTAAACTAACACACACTGATGTAGAAAATTTGAACAGCCCCATAACAAAACAAGAAATTGAACAGGTCATAAAATAAAATTACCAACAAAAAAAAGCCCTTGGCCAGAAGGTTTCACCAGAGAATTCTATCAAACATTCAGAGAATAACTGACACCAATCCTACCCAAGCTATTCTAGAGCATAGAAAAGAATGGAATCCTCCCAAATTTATTTTATGAAACAAGCATAACCTTGATACCAAAACCAGGCAAAAACAAACAAACACCCAGACCAAACCCACTGCTAATAAGTTAATTCCAACTCATAGTAACCCCCACTGAGTTTCTAAGGTGGTAAATCTTTACAGAAGTAGATTGCCCAGTCTTCCTTCCACTGAGTGGCTGGTGGGTTTGAACCACCAACCTTCTGGTTAGCAGTTAAATAAATGCCTTAGGCACTATGCCACCAGAGCTCCTTAAAACCAGGCAAGGACATCACTAAAAATGAAAATTACAGACCAGTATCCCCCATGAATATAGATGCAAAAATCTTCAACAAAATCCTAGCCAATGGACTCCAATAACACATCCAAAAATAAATAAATAAAAAAAATAACACATTACAACTAAGTGGGATTCATACCAGTAAGGAAGGATGGTTCAACATTAGAAAAACAATCAACATCATACATCACATAAATAAAAGAAAGGAAAAGAACCACATGATCCTATCAATCAATGCAGAAAATTCATTTGACAAAATCTAACACCTATTCTGGATAAAAAGTCTCTGCAAACTAAGAATACAAAGGACATTCCTCACATAATAAAGGGTATATATGCAAAACCAATAGCCAACATTATTCCAAAAGGAGAGAGACTGAAATCATTCCCCTTGTAAACAGGAACCAGACAAGGATGTCCTCTATCACCACTTCCATTCAACACTGTATTGGAAGTCCTAGCCAGGGCAATAAGGCAAGAGAGGGTAATCAAAGAAAACTATCCCTATTTGTTGATGATATCATCCTATAGAAAATCCAAGAGACTCAGCAAAAAACAAAAAACAGAAAAAAACAACCTGCTGAAACTAATTAAGAGATTCAGCATACTGCCAAGATACAAGATCAACATAAAAAATCAGTTGGATTCCTCTACACCAGGAAAGAGATTGTGGGTAAATAAATAAATAAATACCATTTACAACAGCTATGAAAAAAATAAAATACTTGGGAATAAATCTTACCAGAGGCAAAAAATGACCTGTACAAAGAAAACTACTAAACACCACTTCAAGATATCATAATAGACCTACATAAATTGAAGAACACACCATGCTCGTGGATAAGAAGAATAAACATTGGGAAAATGTCAGTGCTACCCAAAGCAATCTATACATTCAATGCAATCTGAATCTAGATCCCATCAACAGTCTTTGAGGATATTGAAAAACCAATCACTAACTTTATATGGAAAGGACAGAGACCTTGGGTAAGCAAAGCACTATTGAAGATAAACAACAAAGTAGGAGGTCTCACACTGCTGGATCTCAAACCCTACTAAATAGCCACAGTAGTCAAAACTGCCTGGCATTGATATAATGACAGACATATAAAACAGTGGAATTGAGAACCCAGAAATCAATCCATTGGCCTGTGGTCAGCTTATCTTTGACAAAAGGCCCAAATCCGTTCAATGGGGAAGAGATTATCTGTTTAACAAATGGTACTGGAAAAACTGGATATCCATTCACAGAAAAATAAAACAAGATCTGTACCTCACATAATACACAAAAACTAACTCCAGATGGATTAAAGACTTAAATGTGAAACCTAAAACTATAAAGTTCCTCAAGAAAAAAATAGGAAGAGGCAGGGCAAGATGGCGGAGTAGGCAGAAGGATTGCACAGACCCTCTTCAACAAAGAAAAGGGAAACCAATTAACACAGACACAGAAGATAATCTTGGACCCCTGAGCCTTGAAGGAA
>NW_006927511.1:5555-6410 GCF_000298275.1 Orycteropus afer afer | reverse complement strand
GCCATTAACAGTCATATCAGAATTGGGTTGCTGTAATTTTCCATTGACTTTAATCACAGGACTTGGTAGTACTAAAAGACGTCCTAAAGAATCTCATGTATTCCAGACATATTCATCTTTACCTCCATTATGTAAAGCCAACCCAATTTTCCCTTGATCTTCCTATTGTTGATTTCTAATGTGATAGCATTATGATCTGAGAAGATGCTTTGCAGTATTTCAATGTTTTTCAATTTATTAAGGCTTGCTTGATGGCCTAACATATGGTGTATCATGGAAAATGTTCCATGTGCAGTGGAGAAGAATGTATATTGTGCTGCTGGTGGTTGAAGTGCTCTGTAGATGTCTATAAGGGCCAGTTGGTGGACTGTATTGTTTAGCTCTTCTACATCTTTTCTGAGTTTCTTTCCAGCTGTTCTATCTTTCAAAGAAAGTGGTGTATTAAAGTCTCCACTATGATTGTGAAGCCTTTTATTTGGCTTTTCCACTCTTTTAAAGTCTGATTTATGTATTTTGGGGCTCTTTCATTGGATCCATATATATTTATTATGGTTATATCTTCATATTCAATTGATCCTTTATCATTATATAATGTCCTCCTTGTCTCACATGGTGGTTTTTGTCTAAAAGTCAATTTGATCAGAATTTAATATCACCACTCCTGCTCTCTTACAGTTGCCATTTGCTTGATATAACTTCTTCCAACCTTAGATTTTTAGTCTATTTTTGTCTTTATCTCTAAAGTGTGTCTCTTGTAAGCAGCATATTGATGGGTTTTGTTTTCTTATCCAATCTGCAACCCTCCATCTCTTGAGTGGTGCATTTAATCCATTAACATTCAGGGTAATTATTGAT
>NW_006927511.1:2366-3020 GCF_000298275.1 Orycteropus afer afer | reverse complement strand
TGAAGGAGAAAGTCAAAGCTGCAATGAAAGAATTGACAAAGAACAAGGCTCCGAGAATTGATGGAATAGACATTAAGATATTTCAACAGTCGGATGCCCCATTAGAGGCACTCACTCAGTTACACCAAGAGATTGGGAAGACAGCTACCTGTCCAACTGACTGGAAGGGATCCCTATTTTTACTCATTCCAAAGAAAGTTTATCCCATAGATTTTGGAAATTATAGAAAAATATCATTAATATCACACACAATAAGATCTTACTGAAGATAATTCAGAAACGTTTGCAGCAGTATGTTGACAGAGAACTTCCAGTGGTGCAATTTGGATTCAGAAGAGGATGTGGAACAAGGGATATCATAGCTGCTCTCAGATGGTTCTTGGCTTAAGGCAAAAATACCAGAAAGATGACTACTTTTGTTTTAGTGACTATGCAAAGGCATTTGATTGTGTGGATCATGACAAATTATGAATAACATTGAAAAGAATGGGAATTCCCAAGCACTTGATTGTATTCATGAGGAACCTGTACCTTGACCAGGAGGCTGTCATTCGAAAGGAACAAGGGGACACTACATGGTTTAAAATCAGGAAGGGAGTGTGTCAGGGTTGTATCCTTTCCCCATACTTATTCAATCTATATACTGAGCAAATA
>NW_006927511.1:0-1151 GCF_000298275.1 Orycteropus afer afer | reverse complement strand
GCATTGAAAGACTTCTCCAAAAGGGTAAAAAGAGAACCTACAGATTGGGAGAAAATATTTGCCTATGACATATCTGATAAAGGACTTATCTCCAAAATCTATAGAAAACTTCAACACCTCAACACCAAAAAGACAAACAACCCATTTCAAAAATGGGCAAAGGACATGAAAAGACACTTCCCTAAAGAATATATAATGGATTCAAAATGAAGTGTCATCAGTAAGCACCATGCTATTTCCCTCTAGCATCTAAGTGCTTGAAAAACTAGGTACAGCAGTTTGAATTAGGGATTTTGGTCCTCTGAACAGCTCAATGAATCAGAGTACACCAAATACAGAAGAGCAGAATTAGAGGAAAGGCACAGGGAGATTATTTAAGAAAGAGCTACCTGGCGAAGGATGGATGGGCATCCAAGAGAGGACATTGGAACTTCCCTGCAGTGGGCACTGACTGGCGGGTGAGGATGGCCACCTGGGATCCCCATGAGCCAGGAAAGAAGACACCCTGTGTCAGCATGCCAGTGATCACTCCAGTGTCCCAGCAGGCAGCCCCAGGGATCTGCCTCCAGCACCTGATTTTGTTGGTGATTTGGGTAATCTGGCTGCAGGTGAACACGCACCACCGCTGAGCCTCGAGCAGAGAGATCACTGTTGTGTCAGGGAGGCGAGCTCCCTCTCCTCTCAGCGGGTCACTGGGTGGGCTTGAGTCAGCCTGGGAGACATTGTGCTTATCTTTGTCACAGATAATGGGACCACAGTTTGCTGGCAGGTACTCCCCCAAGTCCAACACAGCTGAAATTGCACGCATCTTTGGTGCTGCAGGTGGGCGGTATCACAGACAAACTCCAGAGCCATTAGCGGTCTGGTGGGATTGCACAAGTGTCACGGGCAGACGGAGTGGAGAGAGAGAGGGGGCCGCTGCTGAGTATGGTCCAGGGAATTTGCCTTGGATCAGCTCTTTGGCACTGGGGGGCCTCGGAGGTGGGGTCTTTGAGTGTGCCTGAGCCTGACAGAGGGTTGTGACTCCATAAAGATGGGATTGAGCCATGGTCTTGAAAATAACTACATCATCAATAACAGCCTATGCAAAGCCCTAGAAACCGACCCTAGCAACACCAAGCTTTCCTTCTTCTGCTCCCACCTTCTCTGCC
>NW_006927510.1:3369-6801 GCF_000298275.1 Orycteropus afer afer | reverse complement strand
CAGCTGAGCACTTAACCATTGCTCGACCAGGGTACTATGTATTTATGTGTGTGTGTGTATTTACATATTTATACACACACACATGTAAGACATATCATTTACCAATTCAATATTTTTACATACATAATTCAATATTTTTACATATATAATTCCTTAACCATTGGCTCTTTTAATTAATTGAAGTCAGTGACTTCAATTACATTAATCATGTTATATACAATATTTACACCCCCAGTACAGTCTGATGAGTTTTGATATTTGTTTATATCTGCAAAACTACCACCACAGTCAAGTCACAGAACACTTCCATCACTCCCCAAAAGATTCCTCATGCCCCTTTGCATCCATTGTTGGTATGCTGAAGTTATTCTTGTGGGCTTTTTGTATTTTAAGTGTTTTCCAACCTAGGGGTCGTCTTCCAGCAGTATTATCAGACAATATTCTGTAATTATCCATAGGGTTTCCACAGGCTTATTTTCAAAAGAGCATCACTAGGCCTTTCTTCCTACCCTGCTTTAATCTGGAAACCTGTCCACCATGTGTGATCAGCAGTGGCATAGCTTCCAGCATCAAATCAACACACACATTAATTTGTTCTCCTTAATTCTGTTCCATCCGTCTGGACCCATGGTGTAGTTTATCCACATGGCAATTTTTATTCCCTTCCCAAATACAAATTATTTTTATGCCAGGCACCAGCTCCGTGTTCAGGTTTTTGCAACACCCATCATTTGTGGTGAGTTTAGTTATTGGTCTAACTTACATTTCTTAATAAGGAATGAGACAGTAGAAGCACATGCTTTATGAACATATTAGTCCACAAGCTCTATTTATGAAGTTTTCAGAGGTACAACTGAGGAGATGCTGAAAATGTTCAATGCATTAGAAATTTACACTGGAAATAAAAAGTGAAGTCATTGGAATAACCCAGATGCTTATTTCTGTCATTCAGATGGGTCCTCAACCATTGGCTATTTTAATTAATTGAAATGATTATTCAAGAATTAAATTGAATGAATTCAGTTTCTAATGAATTCCCTGCTACTGCCTTTGCCACAGCTTGCCTTTCAGCTTCATTCAGTCCTGAACTTCTGGCTTACCTAGATCAACAGCTGTTGAAAAGTTTTCTGTTTCATTGTTTTATTTTCAGGGATGTCCTCTAAAACAACTTGTGAAATTATCCTACAAAGAAAAGGAACATGTCAGGAAAAAATTAATCAGGATTAATTTGACTAATTCATCATCTAAACTATTGAGAAAGTCAATCAGTAATATCCATATTTCCCTCTTGCTTTGTGATGGTTAGGAAGCTCTGGTGGCGTAGACTGCCTAAGGCATTTGACTGCTAACCAGAAGGCTGGCTGTTCAAACCCACCAGCCACTCTTGGGAAGGAAGATTGGGCAATCTATTTCTGTAGTGATACCGCCTCAGAAACCCAAGGAGGGGTCGTTATGAGTTGGATCCGACTCCACAGCAGTGAGTTTTGTTTTGTTTGGTTTGGTTGTGATGGTTGATGGCCCGAGGGTATTTCTGAACTGATGTCTTCAAAGGGGTGGTATACATAAGAAGAATAAAGGTAAAAAACAGGCAGCTGTTAAATCTTAAAGCCTTTTATGGAGTCTGCCAGGAATCATATTGTATCATTTGACACTTGTATTCACTGCTCCTTCCTTTGCTTTTAGGGAACAATAGTTACTTTCTGGCTAAGCAGCAGGAGCTCCACATAGGTCCTGGATATTGTCCTTGGTAAGCAGCTGCAATCAATAAACCATAACACCAAAAACCAAACTCACTCCCATAAAGTCAATTCCGACTCATAGCGACCCCTTGTTGGGCTTCCAAGGCTTTGCAGAAGCAGACTACCTCATATTTCTTCCACAGAGAGGCTGATGGTTTGAACCACTGACTTTTTGGTTAGCAGCCAAATGCCTTAACCACTGCACCACCTGAACTCCTTCCAAGAAACCATAAAGGATGGCAATTGCCTCTTGGGAGGGCATACTTGAAAGACTTGCACACCATAAACTCTTTGTACCGTTGCTATTGAGTTGATTCCAACTCATGATGATCCTGTGGACAAGAGAGTAGAACTGCTCCATCGAGTTTTCTTGGCTATAATCTTTATGGAAGCAGATCACCAGGCCTTTCTTGCATGGTGCCACCAACTTTTAGTAGTTGAGCACCAACCATAGACATTCCAAAACCCTTGCCTGGGTATAGCCAAATCAATTGAAAGCTGGGTACCCAGGTCTTATGTTACCCACCTGCTTGTCCTCTAGCATCCTCCACTCCAGCTTACAGCCTTGCTTTTCAGAATTGCACTTCAGGATGAAGTCTGGCCTAAGCGGAAGACCTGTTTAATAAATACCTATATGAATCTCAGGACCCTGCCTAAGGCTATTGTCAGGAAAGTTATTCATTTCAACATACTGTGACCTCTTCATGAAGACACCTAAGATAAATTTGTATTTGGCATTAGTACCAAAAATTAGTCATTTTTTTCCTGGGGAATTATTTTTCAGTTATATGGATAATATGAATTGTTTCTTTTACCAGGCTTCCCTTTCACTATTTGGTTCCAAAATCAAATTTGAAAAACATTAAATTAAAATCTGGATGAAAGAACATAGCAAAATCATGATAAAACCAAAACAAACTCACTGCTATCAAGTCGAGTCTGACTCCTAGTGAGCCTATAAGGTTTACAAACCAGAAGATCTTGTAATTTTTACAGAAACACATTGCTACATCTTTCACCCAGTGGAGGGCAGCTGGAGGGTTCAAACCTCTCAATTTTCAGTTAGCAGTTGAGTGTTTAACCATTGTACCAGCAGGCTCCTTGAAAGGAAGGAGAGAGGCCCTCATTAGCAACTGTTCAGAAAGGGAGAGCCTGATTTGAAACTCCCAGTGACCAGAGAAGGCCTGAGAATAGGCAGGAAGGAGCTTGTTTGTTGGACTGGAGCAAGGTGAAAATGAGAAAGGAAATCCCTGAGTGTATGTTTATAAAATCATACTAGGTATTCAAGAGAGAACAGGATATCAATTCTAATGGATGAAAAAAGAGTACTTTATGTGTGACATCCTAACATACATTCTATGTGCAAAAAGACTGATAATAAGAATGTTTAGGTTAAGAATCTAGATATATAGGAAGAGCAAATGCTTTTCCCCAAAGGTAGGCAGTTTAGACATTATATTTCTTGACTGATGTTATTTAAGATGTAACCCTCCAATTTTAGTTATTGGCTCAAAACACTGTTTTTGAAGTAGCCAGTGATGATACTTTACTGTAAACATGGTGGTGGATGGAATTGGCCTACATGTAGGTAGGGTCTGTTTTAGTGAGCATTTACCTAAACGGAAGTTTTTATATTATATCTGGAAACATTTGCATCTTGACTGAAGATAATATTTACTGTCTGCAGTAAAAA
>NW_006927510.1:0-3164 GCF_000298275.1 Orycteropus afer afer | reverse complement strand
AATGAACTAATATTTGCCCTTCTGTGATTGACTTATTTCACTCAGCAAATGTCCTCATTCATGTTATGTGGTATTTTGCGGATTCTACATAATGCTTTAGTGTTGCACAGTATTTCATTGTGTGTATGTACCATAGTTTGATTATCCATTTTTTTCAGTCTTCAGTTGATGGGCATGTAGGTGGTTTCCGTCTTTTTGCTATTGTAAATAGTGCTGTGATAAACATGTTGCTATTGTTGTTATGTGCCATAGCTTGAACTGCCAGCCTTCTGGTTAGCAGTCAAGTGCCTTAGCCACTATGCTACCATAGTGGCTCCTTGCTATTGTTTTAGTATTTGCTAAATATTTGTGCTGGTCCTCATTTTTATTTTGATGTGAAAGTTTATCATTTTTCTTTGAGGTTACCCTGTGATTTATAATGTTCTTCTCAAGTTTAGAACAGTCCGTTCTACCTTGCAGTTGTCTTGATTTCCTTACCATTTAGAAGTTCTGTAACTACACAATTTTTTCCCTCTTTTTGGTTTGTAGTTGTCCTCATTTGTCAATTGATGTCTCTGGTTCCCTGTTTACAATCTTGTAGGTTTATTTACTTTGGATACTTCTATAACTGGATTGGTTTCTGGGTTATGTCATTGTGTATGTCAATGGTTGGTTGTTGTTTGCTGTTGTTGGTTCCCTGTCCAAAGGATTTCCTTTAGCATCTCTTGTAAGGTTGGTCTGGTTTTAATAAATTCCCTTAATTTCTGCTTATCTGGAAATGTTCTAATTTCACTATCATATTTGAGGGAAAATTTGCTGGGTATATAATTCTTGGCTGGAAATTTTTTACTTTCAGGGTTTTATATATACCATCCCATTGTCTTCTTGCCTACATGGTTTCTGCAGAGAAATCCGAAGTTAGTCTTATTGGTTGCCCTTTGTAGGTAACTTTTCATTTTTCCCATGCTGCTCTCATGATTCTTTCTTTGTCTTTGGTTTTGGTGAGTTTGGTGATGCTATGTCTTGGTGATTTTCTTTTGGGGTCTATCCTGTTTGGGGTTTGTTGAACTTCTTGAATGGAGATATTCTCATCTTTCATCATACCAGGAACATTCTCTTCCAACAAATCTTCAACAATTTTCTCTGTGTATTTGTCTCTTCCTGTTCTGGAATTCCCATTACATGTAGGTTATTCCTTTTGACTTTTTGGAAGGAAGGTTGGGCAATCTATTTCCGTAGTGATGTTGACTCGGAAACCCAGGCTATGAGTTGGGTCCGACTAGATGGCACATAACAAAAAACATAGCAACCCCTCCTTGGGTTTCCGGTGGTATCCCACATGAACCCTAGGAGTGCTTCACTTTCTTTTGATTTTTTTTCTGATTGATCCTTTTCTAAAGAAGTATTCAGGTATTTGTCTTCAATCTAATTATGTCTTCCATTGATTCAACTCTACTCGTTTACCTGTACAATGTGTTATCTATTTGTGAAAATTTAGTATTAATCTTCTGGATTTCTATCTGTAGATTTTGTATCATTTCTAATTTTTCACTTATTGTCATTTTGTTCTTGCATTGTCTTTTGAAATTGTTCCAGGGTTTTCCTCACTTTTCTCAGTGTTTTCCTTGATCTGTCTCTCAATGTATTGAAGGTACCTAAATATAATTCTTTTGAATTCCGTGAATTCCAATGCTCGTTCTTCCTCAGAGATGTGTTTTGGGTCTGTATCCTGGTCCCTAGTTTCTCCTGCTTTATCTTTCTTCTTTGTGTGGACTGTGATGCTCTGTTGTCTCCAAGGCATTGTGACATTTTTGTGTTTATATTTAATTGGTGATTGTATGCTGTAGTGACTTGCCCATGATTTTCATTTTCTTTGTTTTGTTTGGATGTTAATATATAAGCAGGGTACTGTGCTCCTCTATTTGCTAGTTGGTAGCACTTATACACTCACCACCTGTCTCCTTGCCTGTTGTCAGTCTCTCATATCTCACTGCCATCCTTGGCAAATTGAGCCTATTCTTAGGTCCCTGTAATCCAAATGAGAATACTGTCACTTTAAAATCCAATATGGCCACCACTTGTAAACATGCAAAATAGCTGCACCCTCAGTCACTTTAAATATCCAAAATGGCCACCCAGCTTGTAAACATTCCAAATGGCTGCACCCTTGGACACTTTAAATATCCAAAATGGCTGCCACTTGTAAACAATCAAAATGGCTGTGCCTTCCAGACAGCAGAAAGTGCACTGCTCAGGTTATCTCCCTCCTTGCTGTTTCTTTTCTGAGTCATAGGCCACCAGCACAGTCATCTCTGCAGTCTTTGGCGACCAGGGCTGAACTTTAGGTCAATTCTCAGGTCCTAACACCCCTTAGAAATATTCGGGCTGTCGGTCCCATCAGAGTAGCTGATAGTCTGCTGCCCTGTCTCTGTACTCCTAATTTTTTTTATTTGTGGTAAAAATATACATAACAAAATATTTGCCATCTCAACAATGTGTAAAATTCAGTGACATTAATTATGCTCATCACCAGGTTGTATTAGCATTATCCATTTCCAAATTGCTTCACAAATCTTTGTTGACTAGATTTGGTTTGGGAGCTCTGGTAGTGTAGTGCCTAAGGCATTTGACAGCTAACCAGAAAGCTGGTGGTTTAAACCCACCGGCCACTCCTCAGATGGAAGGTTGTGCAATCTACTTCCATAGAGATACAGCCTTGGAAACCCAAGGAGAGGTTGCTATAAGTAGGATCCAACTCAACAGCAGTGAGTTTAGATTTAATTTATTATATTAGTCACTGAGTAATAAACTTGAAAACAGTAAACTAGAGGATGTATTGAGATGGGCTTGGACTAGAGGAGAAGGCAAATGAAGGGTATGTGACCAGAAGAGTAGGAAAAATAATTTAAAAGGAAAGGGTGGTGGTGAGTAAAACACAACAGTTATATATAAAATAAAAACTAGAAAAACACAACTGTTCAATATTAGCAAAAGAAATATAATTTCTAAAAACGATATTTTAATAAAGGGAAATTATATAATATTACATAAAAATAGATAATAAAAATATATACAATATGATTTTAACCATGCAAAATCCAACATATGCATGTTATGTTATGTGCTGTCGAGTCAGTCCGGACTCATAGTGACCCCTCCTTGGGTTTCCGAGGCAGTATCACTAC
>NW_006927509.1:0-7067 GCF_000298275.1 Orycteropus afer afer | reverse complement strand
AGAAAGTGCAGCCGAGATGCTCCTTGGAAGCGAGGATGGCCAGACTTTGTCTCACCTACTTTGGTCATGTTGTCAGAGGGGACCGTTCCCTGGAGAAGGATGTCATGCTTGGTAAGGTGGAGGGTCAATGAAAGAGGGGAAAGCTTTTGACGAGATGGATTGACATGGTGACTGCAACAATGGCTCAAGTATAGCAAGGATCATGGAGTTGATGCAGGATCGGGTGGTGTTTCATTCTGCTGTGCATGGGGTCACTATGAGTAGGAAGCAACTCGACGGCACCTAACAACAACAACAACAAGGTAGAACTCTGCTGGAGGACTGTGTTGTTGTTATGTGCCATCGAATTGGACCTTACTCATAATGACCCCTCCTTGGGTTTCCAAGTCAGTATCACTATGGAAGTAGATTGCCCCATCTTCCTTCTGAAGAGTGGCTGGTGGGTTTGAACTGCCAGTCTTCTGGTTAGCAGTCAAGTACCTTAGGCACTATGCTACCAGAGCTCCTAGGGGGACTGTAGTGAACACGTATAATAATAAAATAAAGAGTGTGTTAACATAGTAGTGAACTAGTGTAATAATAATAAAAAAAGTCTGCTAACATAAACAAGAAATATGAATTGTAGTGACCACATGTTCAAATAAGTGTGATGATAAGACAAGGGTGTGACAGAAGCAACCAAGGATGGACTTCCAGTAAGATGGCAGAATAGGTAGTCAAGCTACCAGACGCTCTTCAACAAAGAAAAGGGAAACCAAATGACATACATAGAGAAGATAATCCTGGAGCCCGGAACATTGAAAGGAAAGATACAGAAGTGGATTAAACACTAACTAGTAGAAGAACCTGAATGCAAACAGTGAGTAAGGAGAAAAACAGAGCTGCACACAGTCAACTGTCCTGACGGTACAAACTGCCTGAATATTTCCAAGTGGTGTTAGGACCTGAGAATTTACCTAAAAGTCATCCCTGCTCATCAAGGGCTGCATGGACTATTACATGGGCAGCTGACACCTGAAAAGGGAAACAGCAAAGAAGGAGACAAACTGAGCTGTCTGGAGGGTGCAGTCATTTTGAATGTTTACAACTAGCAGCCATTTTGGATATTTGTGACAGCATTCTTGTTCAGATTCCATGGACCTAAGAATAGGCTTTGCTTGTCAAAGACAACATGTACATACAGGAGGCTGACGATTAGAAAGGAGACGGATGGTAAGTGCATAAGTGCTGCCAACCAGCAAATAGAGGAGCATAGTACCCTGCTTACTCAGATACATATAAAGAAAACAAAAATCTTGGGCAAATCACTCCAACATGCAATCACCAATTAAATACAAACACAAAAATGTCACAATGTCTCAGAGATGATAGACAATTACAATTGCTACAAAGAAGCAAGATAAAGCCATAGAAACAAGGGAGCAGGATACAGACCCAGAACTCATTCCTGAGGAAGAAACAGCATTGGAACTCTTTGACAAGGAACTCAAACAAATTATATTTCAGTACCTTCAATGGCTAGAGAGACAGAGCAAGGAAAGCACTGACAAAATTGAGGAAAACACAGAGAAAACCGTAGAACAATTTTGGAAGAAAATACAAGAACAAAATGACAAAAATAAATGAAAAATTAGAAATAATTCTAAATCTACAGATAGAAATCCAGAAGATTAATACTAAATTCTCAGAAATAGATAAAACACTAAAAGGGCAAAGGAGTAGAATTGAATCAATGGAAGACAGAATTAGGGGATTGAAGACAAATACCTGAATACTTCTTTGGAAAGAGATCATGCAGAAAAAAGATCAAAACAAAATGAAGAAAGCCTAAGGTTCATGTGGGATGATACCATCAAAAGGAATAATTTATATGTAATCAGAATTCCAGAACAGGAAGAGACAAATAAAACCACAGAGAAAACTGTCAAAGATTTGTTGGAAGAGAATTTCCCTGATATGATGAAAGACAAGAATACATCCATTCAAGAAGTCCAACAAACACCAAACAGGATAGACCTGAAAAGAAAATCACCATGACTTATCATCATCAAATTCGCCAAAACCAAAGACAAAGAAAGAATCCTAAAAGCAGCATGGAAAAAATGAAAAGTTACCTATAAAAGGCAACTTATAAGTTTAAGCTCTGATCTCTCAGCACAAACCATGCAGGTGAGGAGGCAATGGGATGGTATACATGAAACTATGAAAGAAAAAAATTCAAACCAAGAATTATGTTGTTCTTAGGTGCCTTTGAGCCACCTCCAACTCATAGTAACCCCATGTATGACAGAACGAAACACTGCCTAGTACTGTGCCATCATGACCCTTGCTATACCTGAGCTTATCATTGTAGCCACCATGTCAATTGATTTTGTTGAAGGTCTTCCCCTTTTTCATTGACCCTCCACTTTACCAAACATGATATCCTTCACTAGGGAATGGTTCCTTCTGACAACATGACCAAAGTAGGTGAGATGAAGTCTGGCCATTCTCGCTTCCAAGGAGCATTCCGGCTGCACTTCCTCCAGGATAGATTTGTTAATTCTTTTAGAAGTCCGTGGTATTCTTCAACATTCTTCCCCAACACAACTCAAAAGCACCAACTCTTCTTTGGTCTTCCTTATTCATTATCCAGCTCTCACATGCATAAGAGGCGATTGAAAATATCATGGCCTGGGTTAGGTGCACCTCACTTTCAAGGAGATATCTTTGCTCTTCAGCACTTCAAAGAGGTCTTTTGCAGTAGATTTGCCCAATGCAATACATTGTCTGATGTCTTGACTGCTGCTTCCCTTGGTGGTGACCATAGAACCAAGTAATATGAAGTATTTGACAACTTCAATCTTTTCTCAATTTATCATAATGCTGCTTATTGATCTAGTTGTGAGGATTTTTATTTTCTTTATATTGAAGTGTAATCTGTACTGCAGAATGTAGTCTTCAATCTTCATCAGTAAGTGCTTCAAGTCATCTTCACTTTCAGCAAGCAAAGTTGTGTCATCTGTGTATTGCAGGTTGTTAATGAGCCTTCCTCCAATCCTGATGCCACGTTCTTCTTCATATAGTCCAGCTTCTTGGATTATTTGTACAGCATACAGATTGAATAAGTATGGTGAAAGGATGCAACCCTGACACACTCCCTTCTTGATTTTAAACCATGCAGTATCCCCTTGTTCTTTTCAAATGACAGCCTCTTGGTCTATGTACAGGTTCCTCATGAGTACGATTAAGTGTTCTGGAATTCCCCTCCTTTTCAATGTTATCTATAATTTGTTATGATCCACATAATGGAATGCTTTTGTGTAGTTAATAAAACATAAGTAAACATCTTTCCGGTATTCTTTGTTTTCAGCTAAGATCCATCTAATATCAGCAATGATATCCCTTTCTCCATGTCCTATTCTGAATCCTGCTGACATTTCTGGAAGTTCTCTGTCAATATACTGCTGCAACTGTTTTTGAATTATCTTCAGTATGATTTTACTTGCATATAATATTAATGATATTGTTTGATAATTTCCACATTCTGTGGTATCACCCTTCTTTGGAATGGATACAAATATGGATCTCTTCCAGTCAGTTGGCCAGGTAGCTGTCTTCCAAATCTCTTGGCATAGTCGAGTGAGTGCCTGCAGTGTGGCATCTGTTTGTTGAAATATCTCAATGGGTATTCTATCAATTCCTGGAGCCTTCCTTTTCACCAATTCCTTCAGTGCAGCTTTGATGTCTTCTTTCAATACCATTGGTTCTTGAACATATGCCACCTCCTCAAATGGATGAACATCGACCAGTTCTTTTTGGTACAGTGACTCTGTGTATTCCTTCTATCTTCTTTTGCTGTTTCCTGCATCATTCAGTATTTTGCCCACAGAATCTTTCAATATTGCAACCAGAACTTTACATTTTTTTCTTCAGTTCTTTCAACTTGAGAAATGCCAAGCATGTTCTTCCCATTTGGTTTACTAATTCCAGGTCTTTCACATGTCATCATAATAATTGACTTTGTCTTCTCAAGCTGCTCTTTGAAATCTTCTGTTCAGCTCTTTTAGCTTGTCATTTCTTCCATTTGTTTCAGCTATTCTCTGTTAAAAGTCAAGTTTCAGAGTCTCTTCTGGCTTCCATTTTGGTCTTTTCTTCCTTTACTGTCTTTTTAATGACCTCTTGCTTTCTTCATGGATTATGTTCTTGATGTCATCTCACAATTCCCCTGGTTTTCAGTCATTGGCTTTCAGTGCATCAATTCTATTCTTTAGATGGTCTCTAAATTTAGGAGTGATATAATCAAGGTCATATTTCAGCTCTTGTGGACTTGTTTTAATTTTCTTCAACATGAACTTGAACTTGCAAATGAGTAGTTGGTGGTCTGTTCCACAATCAGCTCCTGGCCTTGTTCTGGCTGAACATATTGAGCTTCTCCATTGCCTCTTGCCACAGATATAGTCAATCTGATTCCTGGGCACTCCATGAGGTAAAATCGATGTGTATAGGCAATGTTTGTGTTGTTAACAAAAGGTATTTGCAATGAATAAGTCATTGATCTTACAAAATTCTATCATGTAATCTCCACTGTTATTTCTATTACCAAGGCCATATTTTCCAACTACTGGTGATTCTTCTTTGTTCCCAACTTTTGCATTCCCATCACCAGTGATCATCAACACATCTTGATTGCATGTTTGGTCAAATTCAGACTCCATAAATTGGTAAAAATCTTCAATTTCCTCATCTTTGGCTTTGGAGTTTGGTGCTTATATTTGAATAATAGTGGCATTAACTGGTCTTCCTTGCAGGTGTATGACTATTAT
Organism: Orycteropus afer afer; assembly: GCF_000298275.1. Lineage (NCBI taxonomy): Eukaryota > Metazoa > Chordata > Mammalia > Tubulidentata > Orycteropodidae > Orycteropus > Orycteropus afer. Next base: position 2,262 of record NW_006927509.1, on the reverse strand, counting down.
CCTATCACTGATAGCATTGTACTTCAGGACAGATCTTGAAACATTCTTTGTGATAATGATCCTCTTCAATTCCTCTTCAATCTTTCATTCCTGGCATAGTAGATCATATGGTTTTCTGATTCACAATGGCCAAAACCAGTCCACTTCAGCTCACTAATGACTAGGATATATATCTTTATGCATTCCATTTCATTTTTGACAACTTCCATCTTTTCTAGATTTGTACTTTGTACATTCCATGTTCCAATTATTAATGGATGTTTGCAGCTATTTCTTCTCATGTTGAATTGTGCCACAACAGCAAACGGAGGTCCCAAAATCTTTACTCCACTGATATCATTAAGGTCGGTTCTACTTTGAGTAGACAACTATTCCCTAGTCATATTTTGAGTGCCTTCTGATCTGAAGGGCTCATCTTCCGGCCCTATATTAGACGATCTTTCAGGGCTATTCATAAAGTTTTCCAGTAGTATATCAGACGGTGTTTCACTGCTATTCATAAGGTTTTCATTGGCCAATTCTTCGAGAAATGAATGACCTGTTCTTTCTTCCGTGTCTGTCCTACTCTGGAAGCTCCACTGAAACCTGTCCACCATGGGTAACCCTGCTGGCATTTGCAACACCAGTGGCATAGACTCCAGCATCATAGCATCACACAAGCCACCACAGGACAACAAACTGACAGACAAGTTCATCTCCCTTAGTTGTTCCAAATTGCTCTGCTCATTTCCTGGCCTCCCTTAAAGCCAAGAATTATATACCTGGCAAAATTGTCCCTCAAATATGATAATGAAATTAGAACATTTCCAGATAAGCAGGAATTCAAGGGATTTGTTAAAACCAGACCAACTTTACAAGAACAAAGAAGTCCTTTGGACAGAGAACCAACAACTGCAAACACCAACTGACCATAACACACTTGATGACATAACCCAGATACCAACCCAGGTATAGAAGTATCCAAAGTAAATAAGCCTTCAAGATTGTAAACAGGGAACCAGAGCCATCAATTGGCAAATGAGGACAAGTACAAACAAAAGAGAAGAAAAAAATTATGTAGTTACAGAACTTCTAAATGGTGAGGAAGTCAAGACAATTGTAAAATAGAACTGACTGTTCTAAACTTGGGAAGAAAATTATAAATCACAGGGTAACCTCAAAGAAGAATGATAAACCCTCACATCAAAAGAAAAGAGGACAAGCACAAATATTTAGCAAATAGTAAAACAATAGCAACAAAGGAAGTAATAACATGATTCATAAACAAAACAAACTCAGCACAGAAAATTACACAGAACAAAGAAATTAGTAACACCATGAATAAACACATAACAACATGACAGCAACAGATATATACTTGTCAATAATTATACTGAATGTCCATGGATTAAATGCACCATGCAAGAGACAGAGAGTTGCAGACTGGATAAGAAAACATAACCCATCAATATGCTATCTACAAGAGACACACCTTAGAGACAAAAAAAAAAAAAAATAGACTAAAAATCAAAGGTTGGAAAAAAATATATCAAGCGAATGGCAACTATAAAAGCAAGAGTGACAATATTAATTTCTGATAAAATTAATTTTAAGACAAAAACCACCATAAGAGACAAGAAAGGACATTATATAATGATTAAAGGATCAATTGAAGAAAGGGACATAACCATAATAAATATCTATGCCCCCAATGAAAGAGCCCCAAAATACATAAACCAGACTCTAACAGAACTGAAAAGACAAATAGGTGATTCCACAGTCATAGTAGGAGACTTTAATACACCACTTTCAATGAAAGATAGAACAACTGGAAGGAAACTCAAAAAAGACATAAAAGAACTAAACAGTACAGTTTACCAACTTGAACTTATAGACATCTACAGAGTACTTCACCTAACAACAGCACAATATACATTCTTTTCCAGTGCACATAGAACATTCTCTAGGTCAAACTGTATGTTAGGCCATAGAGCAAGCCTTAATAAATTTAATAATGTTGAAATACTGCAAAGCATCTTCTAGATCACAATGCTGTAAAATTAGAAATCAACAATAGGAAGATCAACAGAAAAAAGAGCAAACACATGGAAACTGAATAACACCCTCTTTTAAGATGACTGAATAATAGAAGAAATAAAAATGAAATTAAAAATTTCCTTGAATCAAATGAGAATGAAAAGACAACATATCAAAATCTTTGGGGCACAGCAAAAGCAGTAATCAGAGGCCAATTTATAGCAATAAATGCATACATCAAAAAAA
>NW_006927508.1:7117-8064 GCF_000298275.1 Orycteropus afer afer | reverse complement strand
TCTTCTTTTTTGATGTGTGCATTTATTGCTATAAATTGGCCTCTGATCACTGCTTTTGCTGTGTCCCAAGGATTTTGGTATGTTGTGTTTTCATTTTCATTTGATTCAAGGAATTTTTGAGTTTCAATTTTTATTTCTTCTCTTACCCAGTCTTTTTCAAGGAGGGTGTTGTTCAGTGTCCATGTGTTTACTCTTTTTCCATTGATCTTCCCATTGTGATTTCTAATTTGATAGCATTTTTTTCTGAGAAGATGCTTTGCAGTATTTAAATGTTTTTAAATTTATTAAGGCTTGCTTTGTGGCCTAACATATAGTCTATCCTGGAAAATGTTCCATGTGCACTGGAAAATAATGTATATTGTGCTGGTATTGGGTGAAGTGCTCTGTAGATGTCTATAAATTCAAGTTGGTGAGTTGTATTGTTTAGCTTTTCTGCATCTTTGTTGAGTTCCTTTCCAGTTGCTCTATCTTTCATTCAAAGTGGTATATTAAAGTCTCCCACTATGACTATGGAGTCATCTATTTGGCTTTTCAACTCTTTTAAAGTCTGATTTATGTATTTTGGGGCTCTTTCATTGGTCCATAGATAATTTATTACAGTTATATCTTCATGTTCAATTGATCCTTTAATCATTATATAATGCCCTTCCTTGTCCCGTATGGTGGTTTTTGTCTTAAAGTCAATTTGATCAGAAATATATATTACCACTCCTGCTCTTTTATGGCTGCCATTTGCTTGATATATCTTTTTCCAACCTTTGATTTTTAGTCTATTTTTTGTCTTTGTCTCTAAGGTGTGCCTCTTGTAGACAGCATATTGATGGGTTTTGTTTTCTTATCCAATCTGCAACTCTCCATCTCATGAGTGGTGCATTTATCCATTAACATTCAGTGTAATTATTGACAAGTATGAATTGGTTGCTGTCATTTTGTTATGTGTTTTTTCA
>NW_006927508.1:5549-6088 GCF_000298275.1 Orycteropus afer afer | reverse complement strand
TAGAATCATTTCTAATTTTTCATTTATTTTGTCATTTTATTCTTGTATTTTCTTCCAAAATTCTTCTAGGGGTTTTTCTGTGTTTTCCTTGGTCTGTCTCAATCCTTTGAAAACACCTAAATATAATTCTTTTGAATTCCTTATCAGAGAGTTCTAATGCTGCTTCTTCCTCAGGGATGTATTCTGGGTCTATATCCTGCTCCCTTGTTTCTAACACTTCATCATACTTCTTTGTGTGCACTATGATTTTCTGTTTTCTCTGAGACAATGTGGCATTGTTTTATTTAGATCTCTATTAACTGTTCATGAAGAGTAGCCTAGGCTCTTTTTGGTGGTTGTTTATCATTGGCCTGTTGGTGGAGAAGGAAGTGGTGGCTCTCATTCATTAAGTGAAGCTGCAGGAGGTGTGGTTGTAGTAGTGTCGAATGGGGACTGTTGTTGCCTTCCACTCAGTTAGACAAAAATAACAATTGAATAACCATCAGAAAAGTAAAAGCAAATGGACAAAAAAAATACACCATGTATACCAATAACCAAAA
>NW_006927508.1:1588-3378 GCF_000298275.1 Orycteropus afer afer | reverse complement strand
TGTGATGGTGTTTTTTGTCCTCTTGTTTTTATTTTTTTTTGCTGTTTTTTGTTTTGTTTTGTTTTTTGTCTAACTGAGTTGCAGACAGCAACTGTGCCCATACAAGACAAAAATACCTGCACCTCCTGCACCGCTGCCCACAGAGTGAGGGCCACCACTTGCTTTTGCACCAACTGACCAAAGATAAACAGCAGCCATTAAGAGTTCAACTCACGTTTAACTGCTCTTCACGAACAGCTAACAGAGATTTGTGCACACACTCTCTTTCTCTATTAGATCCACCAGGAAACTAATAATGACTGTGTAACTGCTACAAACTAGCAAAGAACAGTACTCTGCTTACTCAGATATATCAAAACAAAATAAAGGAAAAAAAAATATTGGGTGGGTCACATTAAGTTACATTCACCAAATAAACATAAATACAATGATGTCACAATGTTTCAGAGACAACTGACTATCTCAGTTCACTCAAAGAAACAAGACAAAGTAGCAGAAGAAAGGGACCCAGATACAGAGATAGAAAACCTCCCAGAGGAAGAAGCAGCATTGGAATGTCCTGGTAAGGAATATTTAGGTACATTCAACAGATTGAAAACACTGACAAAATAAAGGAAAATACAGGCTTACTCTAGGACGATTTGGGAAAACAAGACAAGAACAAACTTACAAAACAAACAAGAATTAGAAATGATACAAAACTAAAAATAGAAATCCAGATCATTAATACCAAACTTTCAGAAAGTGTTGTTGTTCTTAGGTGCTGTCAAGTTGTCTACAACTCATAGCGATGCTATGCACAGCAAAACGAAATATTGCCCGGTCCTGAGCCAGCTGCATGACTCTTGTTACACTTGAGCCCATCACTGCTGCCACCGTGTCAATCCATCTCATTGAAGGCCTTCCCCTCTTTCGTCCACCCTCCACCTTACCAAGCATGACATCCTTCTCCAGGGAATAGTCCCTTCTGACAACATGACCAAAGTATGTGAGACGAAGTCTGGCCATTCTCACCTCCAAGGAGCAGTCTTGCTGTGCTTCCTCCAGCACAGACCTGCTAGTTCTTTTAGCAGTCCATGGTACTTTCAGCATTCTTTGCCAACACCACAGCTCAAAAGCATCAATTCTTCTTCGGTCTTCCTTATTCATTGTCCAGTTCTCGCATGCATATGAGGCGATTGAAAATACCATGGCTCATGTCAGGTGCACCTTAGTCATCAAGGAGACATCTTTGCTCTTCAGTGCTTGAAAGAGATCCTTTGCAGCCAATTTGCCCAGTGCTATACATTGTCTGATGTCCTGACTGCTGCTTCCATTGGAGTTGATTGTAGAGCCAAGTAATGTGAAACCTTTGACAATTTCATTTTTTTCCTCCATTTATCCTAATGTTGTTTATAGGGCCAGTTGTGAGGATTTTTGTTTTCTTTATATTGAGATGTAATCCATATCACAGACTGTATTCTTCAATCTTCATTAGTAAATACATCAAGTCATCCTCACTTTCAGCAAGCAAAGTTGTGTCATCAGCATATCGCAGGTTGTTAATGATTGGTCCTCCAATCATAACGTCACCTTCTTCTTCATATAATCCAGGTTCTCAGATTATTTGCTCAGCATACAAATTGAATAAGTATGGTGAAAGGATACAACCCTGATGCACGCCCTTCTTGATTTTAAACCATGCAGTGGTCCCTTTTTCTGATTGAATGACAGCCTCCTGGTCTATGTACAGGTTCCTCATGAGTACAATTAAGTGTTCTGGAGTTCCCATTCTTCTCAATGTTATCCAT
>NW_006927508.1:0-723 GCF_000298275.1 Orycteropus afer afer | reverse complement strand
TTGTCATTTCTTCCATTTGCTTTAGCTACTCTTCACTCAAGGGCAAATTTCAGAGTCTCTTCTGACATCCATTTTGGTCTTTTCTTTCTTTCTCACATTTTTAATGACCTTTTGCTTTCTTCATGGATGAGGCTCTTGATGTCATCCCACAATTCTTCGGGTTTTTGGTCACTGGTGTTCAATAAATCAAATCTATTCTTTAGATGGTCTCTAAATTCAGTTGAATTTGCATATGAGCAGTTGATGGTCTGTTCCACAATCAGCTCTTGGCTGAAGATATTGAGCTTTTCCATCCCCTCTTGCCACAGATGTAGTCAATCTGATTCCAGTGTACTCCATCTGGTGAAGTCCATGTGTATAGCCCCCGTTTGTGTTATTGAAAAAAAGGTATTTGCAATGAATAAATTGTTGTTCTTGGAAAATTCTATCATGTTATCTCCAGCATTATTCTGTCACCAAAGCCAAATTTTCCGACTTCCAGTGATTCTTCTTTGTTTCCAACTTTTGTATTCCAGTCACCAGTGATAAGCAACACATCTTGATTGCATGTTTGTTCAATATGAGACTGTAGAAATTGATTTAAAAAATCTTCAATTTCCTCATCTTTGACTTTGGTGGTTGGTGCATAAATTTGAATAATAGTAGTATTAACAGTTCTTCCTTGTAGGTGTATGGATATTATCCTATCACTGACAACATTGTACTTCAGGACAGATCTTGAAA
>NW_006927507.1:6408-6943 GCF_000298275.1 Orycteropus afer afer | reverse complement strand
TGACAACTTCCAATTTTCCTAGATTCATACTTCGTACATTCCATGTTCCGATGATTAATGGATGTCTGCAGCTGTTTCTCCTCAATTTGAGTGGTTCCACATCAGCAAATGGAGGTCTTGAAAGCTTTACCTTATCCATATGAGTAAGACTGGGTTTATTCTGATGATGCAGCTCTTTCTCAGTCCTATTTTGAAAGCCTTCTAACCTAACCGGACTATTCATAAAGTTGCGCAGTAATGTATCAGACAGTGTTTCTTTGCTATTCATAAGGTTTTCCCTGCCCAATTCTTTGAGATGTGGATGGCCTCTTCCTTCTTCCTATGGATGGCTAGAACCTATCATATTTAATAGTGCAGATATAGAGCAATGGTTCTCAACTTTGCACAATGGAATACCCTGGTGAAATTTTTAAAGTATGGATGCCTGGCTCCTACTTCCCAGATATTTTCATTTAATTAGTTGGAGGTGTGTCATCGACATCAGCATTTTTAAAGTTCCCAGGTAATTCTGCTGAATAATCAAGCGTGAGAGTCA